>NC_056734.1:628871113-628942684 GCF_019279795.1 Protopterus annectens
AAGCCTATTAATAGGGCTTTAAATTGTCAATTTCATATGTTGAAATACCAGCAATACTTTTGTCTGTTATGAAACAAAAACTGTGTACCATTTCTGCATGTGCAGACAATAAGGAATTACAGATTTGATGCATGCTACTGAGCAGGTGGGGAAACATACCTTACACTGTGGTTTTGATGCTTTGGAGACCTCTTGCAGGGTGGCTGCCACTGGCACAGTCATTAGAAGGCATGCTTGGTTAAAGGAACAAAATTTGCCTGATCAAGTAAAAGCAAAATTACTGGTTGCTCCTGTTCAGCATAATGTTTTGTTTGGGTCTAAGGCTGAAGAGGTTATAAAGAAAATGGAGGATAAGGCAAAATCCATGCAAACGGTTAAGGATTTCTTACAAGTTCAGCCTCCTAGATTTAGCAGAAATTGGCCAGCTAAAAATTGGTCCTTTCCCTGCTCGGACAGGCCTCAGAGGGGTAGATATAGCCGCCCCAGAGGGAGGGCCCAAGCACAGACCTCTTATAGACCTAGACAGTGAAGAGCTTCCACCCCCAGGGGCAGAGAAGATAGGTCTCAACCTTATAGGAAACAGGCTCAATGACTCCCCCTACATGGCTCCAGGAACCTCTCTCCTGGAAGCTCCTCTGGGAGGAAAACTTTTTCTTTTTCACCGAAATTGGGCTTACATAACCCAAGACAAGTGGGTTCTGGATGTAGTTTTAAGAGGTTACAAATTCCACTTTCACACCTTACCAAAACCAAACGGATGGCCAGACCTACCAAAAACTCAATGGGCAGAGGCATTAAAACAGGTGAGGTCCCTCATGGCTATGAGGGCCATAGAACTGGTTCCAAATTCAGAGACGGGACAAGGCTTTTTTTCAAGACTCTTTCCATTTCCCAGAAAGCAAAATACTTGGAGACCCATCCTGGATCTGTTAGTCTTAAATACTTTCCTGGCGATACCAAAGTTCAAGATGCTTACTCTGCAGCAGCTCCTGACAATGTTGAGCAAACATGCATGGATGGTGACATTGGACTTAAAGGAGGCTTACCTACACATTCCTATCAGACAGGAGTGCAGAAGATACCTCAGGTTCAAGGCAGGCTTGAAACATTACCAATTCTCTGCGCTGCCTTTTGGCTTGTCTACTGCACCTAGGGTCTTCGCCTAGTGCCTGGCACCAGTAGTAGCTTACTGCAGACTCAAGGGAATTCAAATTTACCCTTATCTGGACGACTGCCTTATTCAAGCAGACAGCAAGGACATTTTACTCCAGCACCTGGAATTTGTTCAGAATCTACTCAAGTACCTGGGATTCACTGTGAATGTAAAAAAGTCAAATTTGTCACCCACTCAACAGATAACTTTCCTGGGTGCTCTTTTAAACACAACAACCCAGATGGCATTCCTGATGCCAGAAAAACAACTACAGCTGGCTTCAACTTTCAAAAGCCTGGCATTAATGTCTCAGCTAACTGCAAGGAAATTCCTGCGGGCTTTGGGTTACATGGCTTCCTGCATCCTACTCATACCCTATGCAAGACTGCATATGAGGAAGATACAGTGGTACCTAAAAAGTGTATTGTCCCAGCATTGTCACAGTCTGGAAACAGTGATTGCTGTCTTGCCTTGCCTGCAAAAGGAATTCCATTGGTGGGCCACGGCATGTCTTCAAAACAAAGGGAAATCCTTCAGTCTACCTCCAGCCTACCAAGTGATAACCACGGACACCTAGGATTATGCATGGGGAGCCCACTTGCAGGGGATAGACGTGCAAGGTTTTTGGACAGACTATCAGAAGCATCTACATATCAATTTAAAAGAGATGTTAGCTGTGCAGAATGCCCACTTGTCTTTCAGGGATCTTTTACAGCCGGGACAGCTACTGATATGGACAGACAACACCACAGTTATGTGGTATATAAACAAGCAAGGGGGTTCACACTCCTACCCCCTTTGAAGATTAGCCATGACTCTATGGAACACAGCACTAGTTTGCAAGGTGGATCTACAAGCTCAATTCCTGCCAGGGAAACAAAACACTCTGGCAGACAGCCTGAGCAGGAACCTGTCAGACCCACATGAGTGGATGCTAGACACCCAAATATTCAAGATGATTACAGAAGCCTGGGGCTGCCTGGACATAGATCTATTTGCATCTCCCCACAACTACCAGTTACAGACTTTTTGCACAAGGACATATCACAAGCTAGCATGGAAAGTGGATGCTCTCTCATTCAGTTGGAGGAACCTCTCTGGGTATGCCTTTCCACTGCTACCTCTTCTACCAAGGGTGGTATTAAAAATAAAACAGGACAAACAAAAGCCGATCTTACTAGCCCCGAATTGGCCGCGACAATTTTGGTACTCAAAACTGATAAATCTATCCCAGGAACCTCCTTGGATTCTACTTCAGATTCCAAATCTTTTGTCTCCACATCAGGGCCAGGTCCTGCACTCTCATATCAAAACTCTCAGCCTGGCAGCCTGGCGTATTCAGGGTCTGTAATTAATCCTACCCTTTCCAAACAGGTCATGGATGTTATCTTAGAAGCCAGAAAGCCTAGCACTAGGAAATCTTATGCAGGTAAATGGAAGAGATTTTGCACCTGGATGCATGCTCAGGAATCAGATCCTCACATTCCAAATATTCCATTGATTTTACATTACTTAACAGATATGTTGCATAAGGGTTTATCTTTTTCCTCCATAAAAATACATACCTCAGCTTCTCTGCACATTATAATACAGATCTCCCATTTTTTCACATCCACTTCTGAAATAATATCTCAGAGGAGCAAAGAATTTAAGGCCCCCTTGGACTCCACCCATTCCTACCTGGGACCTCAATTATGTCCTGGAAAAACTTACTCTGCCTCCTTTTGAGCCTGCTGTCATATCTGATATAAAGTATTTATCATGGAAGACTTGTTATCCTACTGGCTTTAACTTCAGCCAGGAGAGTCTCGGAGTTACAAGCGCTCATGGCTGTGGAACCTTACAGTATTTTTCATCAAGACAGGGTTTCTTTGAGGACTATCCCTACTTTCATGCCTAAAGTGGTTTCTAAAGTGACTTTAAACCAAACTATTCACCTGCCAACTTTTTTCCCTCATCCACAAAATAAGGGGGAGAGGATCTTGCATTCTTTGGACGTGCACAGGCAGCTTTGGTTTTACCTGGACAGAACCAAGGATATCAGGAAAACAGAACAACTATTAGCTTTGCCTTGGGAATTTGCTGCATAAAAAACAATTTCAAAACAGACTATTTCTAAATGGATTGCTCATGGAATCAGATTTTGTTACTCTCATCATGGAAAGCTAATCCCAGGAAAAATTAGGACTCACTCTGAGAGCTGCTGCTACTTCAGCTGCCTTTCTCAGGGAAGTCCCTACCAAAGATATTTTGGAAGCTGCAACTTGGGAGTTCAGTGCATACTTTCTCTAAGCACTATAATCTCCCTCTTTATTCTAAGTCTAGGGCAGGCTTTGCTTCTGCAGTCTTGCAAGGCCTTCTAGCCGCCCCTTCTACTCAATAACCACCACCCTTTATCTCCGCTTTGGGATTCAACCCTACAGTGATTACTGCAACAGTGAAACACGATGAGCATAGTACAGTTGTGTACACTTACCATAAATGTAGATGTTTGAGTGTCTTCACTGTTGCAGTCTGGGTTACCCACCCTCCTATCCCCTCTTATATATATATTTTTTGGTATGATTCCCTACTTCACCCTTCCTCTGAGGTGTATTTGCTACAGGGTATGGGGTTTGTTGTATGTTACATTTTTGTTTTACATTTAGCCTTTACTTTTGAGCACCTGACATCTGGGACAAGAAAAACTAGAGAACATGGCGTCGGCTGGGAGCTTTATACCCCTGGCGCACTGACGTCAGGGAGGGTGAGTGCACAGCTGACGCCGGACCCAGACTTTGGGATTCTGGCCGACCGAGGGCTGCCTGCCGGCAGGAAGAACCCTACGGTGATGACTGCAACAGTGAAGACACTCGAACATCTACATTTATGGTAAGTGTACACAACTTTACTTTCTTTGTGTTTCACTGTTGCAGTCATTACATTTGGGGATAATCTGCTGGCAGGCTGCCCTCAGTCGGCCTGAATAACAGTCCTGGATCCTGCGTCGGTTGCTGGCTCCTCTTCCATAATGTCCGGTCGTCACGGGTACAAAACATGCAGCTGACGCCATTTTATTCAGTCTTTCTTGCGATGCAGTGCCCAAAGCAGAAGCAGTTTGCAAGTGCTGGTCGCATTTGAGTTTCAGAACCGAAGTCTTCAACTAAAGCTAAGTACCCCACTGGGGAAACTTTTTCTTGCTCCTTACCGATGTCAGTAAAAGTTAATAATTGCATTACTTGTGGAAAGCAAATACCTCATAAGGATTTTCATTTGTACTGTATTCCTTGCCTAGGCCCAGATCATAACATGTCTTGCTGTCAGTTTTGTGCTAGATTTAACCAACGCACTATTAAGCATCGGTATATTTTTGCTTCAGAATATTTTGAATCCAGATTTAATTACCCTAAAATGTTGTTGGTTAGCAATCAGACTACCGGAGTTCACAAAAAACGCAAAGAAAAAGACAGAGACAGACCGTCGAGGTCGAAAACAGACGGTGAAGCTTCTCCTAAGCCAGACGCTGGTTCACCGGTACTCAGAGAGGCGCTTTCGAAGCCCCTGATACCCACTACTTTTGATTCGCAGGCCTCTACCAAGACTCATGTGGAGTCCGGTGTGCCACAAGATTCTCAGAGTATTGAACCCGCGGATGTCTCTCCCTCAGATTGGTCCCGAGCCGCTGAGCAGGCACTGGCTTCTGAGTGTGTTTTCAGGCCTCAACATTTCTTTGTAAAACCGACGCCAGCTTCAAACGCAAAAACAAAAGCA
The DNA here is from genome assembly GCF_019279795.1 of Protopterus annectens. Taxonomy (NCBI): domain Eukaryota; kingdom Metazoa; phylum Chordata; order Ceratodontiformes; family Protopteridae; genus Protopterus; species Protopterus annectens. Next base: position 628,876,017 of record NC_056734.1, read on the forward strand.
GCTTCTAAGTCTAAAAAAAACGATGCATGAGCCACGTGCTCAGGCCCCTATGCCTAAAAAACAGATGATCAAAATGGCTGAGGACTTAATTACCTTGATCAGGGGTTCCCAACCACCCCCTGCTAAGATGCCTAGGCAAGACACTGATTATGAATCTTCAGATCAGGTTTCTATTTCTTCTGATTCCTCTTCTGATCAGGAATTTTCTGTACCACCCTATGAGGATTCAGATGCAGAAAAATCCATCCCATCTGCATCTCCTCCTGAGGTTTATTCTTTTGGAGAAACCTTGCATACTTTAAGGGAACATTTTCATTGGGAGAGTCAGGATTTTTATGAATCAAAAAAGAGGCTTAGGGATTTCCTCCTTCTTCTTCAGCATAGGCCTTTGGCTATACCTCCTGCTTTAGACATTGTTGATGTGTTTTCGGAATCGAGCATGACTCCTGATTCTCTACCTCCGGCTCCTAGTACGCCAGACAGATATTACAGGGTTCCTGACTCCCACAAATTTCTATTAAAAAATCCTGCTGCTGATCCAGAAACTATCTCACAGGGTCCAGAAGATGTAAAGGCCTCTGCAGCCAAAAATCCTACCCCCTCTGATAGAGACTCCAGGGCGCTGGATAGATGGGGAAAGAAGATTTATACGTCTGCAACCTTGGCATTTAGGGCCTTAAACTGCCAGTTTCATATGCTTAAATATCAACAGCATGTTATGGGCTTATTGAAACAGAAAATGATGTTGATTTCTGATTGTGTGGAAAATAAAGAATTACAGGAATTATTGCATGTAGCAGAACAGGTTGGAAAGCATACGTTGCAATGTGGTTTTGATTCTTTGGAAGCCTCTTGCAGGGCCGCAGTTACTGGATCTGTGATTAGAAGGCATGCCTGGCTCAAGGAGCAAAATCTGCCTGATCATGTTAAAGCTAAATTATTGGATGCCCCATTACAGCATGGTACTCTGGTAATAAGGCAGAAGAGATTTTAAAGAAAATGGAAGACAAAGCTAAATCTATGCAAACTGTAAAGGATTTCTTACAAGTGCAGCCACCCAGAGTCAGTAGGCACTGGCCTACCAAAAATTGGTCCTTTCCTGTGTCCAGCAGAGCCTTTCAAGGCAAAATCCAAGCTCTCAAAAGGCTCTAGATACCAATAACAGGGTTCTTACAGGTCAAAGCAATGGGGTGCCTCCACCTCCAAATCTGGAGGAAACAAAGGACAACCCTACAGTAAGCAGTCTCAATGACTTCCCTCTACCATCACCAAGCACTTATCTTTTGGCAGCCCTCTTGGAGGGAAAATTAGCACTTCATGCTCAAAATTGGCAGTTAATTGCCCAGGACAAGTAGGTATTAAACATAGTATCCCAGGGGTACAGATTTCATTTCCATACTTTGCCAATTCCAAATTGTTGGCCAGATCTGCCACAAAATCAATGAGCAGTGGCACAGAAACAAGTTACATCCCTCATGGATATGGGGGCTATTCAACCAGTACCAGAACAGGAAAAAGGACAAGGTTTTTATTCAAGACTGTTCCTGGTACCCAGATAAGACAATGCCTGGCGTCCAGTACTGCACTTATCGATTTTGAACACGTTCCTGGACATTCCAAAATTCAAAATGCTGACTTTACAACAGCTACTGCCTATGCTGGGCAGGAACACTTGGTTAGTGACTCTAGACTTGAGGCATACCTACATATCCCAATAAGGGAATCGCTTAGAAGATACCTCTGCTTCAAGGCAGGTTTTATGCATAACCAATTCCCTGCACTGCCCTTTGGCTTATCTACTGTGCCCAGGGTCTTTACAAAGTGCCTGGCACCAGTAATTGCATTTTGCAGACAAAGAAGCGTACAAATTTATCCCTACCTGGACGATTGTCTCATTCAAGCAGGGAACAAGGACATTCTTCATCATCATCTGGCGTTTGTAAAAAGGCTTCTAACAAGCCTAGGGTACACAATAAACAAAAAGAAATCACAACTGGTACCCTCTCAAAAAATTACATTCCTGGGTGCAAGCTTGAGTACAACTGCCCAGATGGCTTACCTTACACTAGACAAACAAAGGCAACTGACTATATATTTCAAACAGATGGTAACAAAAACCCAGTTATCTGCAAGAAAATTTCTGCAGGCTTTGGGGTTCGTGGCATCCTGCATTTTACTAATTCCATATGTAAGACTGCATATGAGGAAACTTCAATGGTACCTAAAAAGTTTATGGAGACAACATTGTCACAGTCTGGAAACAATGATTCCTCTCATTCTCTGCCTACAATAGGAGTTTCTTTGATGGGCAGAGAGATGTCACCAAAACAAGGGACTGTCATTCACTCTACTCCCTGCCACCCAAACCCTAACTACAGACGCATCAGACTATGCTTGGGGGGCCACCTGGCGGGAGATGCATTCAGGGCATGTGGAGCCCAAAACAAATGTATCTGCATATCAACTAGAAAGAGATGCTAGCTGTTCAGAATGCCCTGACAGCCTTCAAGGACTTGCTTCATCCAGGACAACTACTGATAAAAATGGACAACACCACGGTTATGTGGTACATAAACAAGCAGGGGGTACACATTCCTACCCCCTTTGTAGTCTAGCCATGGCATTGTGGAACACATCCTTGACTTACCAAGTATATCTTCAAGCTCAATTTCTGCCAGGAATACAAAATACTCTGGCAGACGACCTAAGCAGAAATCTTATGGACCCCCACGAGTGGAAACTGGATCCACAAATCTTCAGCATGGTAACACAGAAATGGGGGGAGCCCAGACATAGATCTATTTGCCTCCCCCCCCAAAATTATCAAGGACTTATCACAGACAAACATGGAAAGTGGATGCCCTATCCTTCAGTTTGAAAAACCTATCAGTCTACGCCTTTCCCCTTCTGCCTCTTCTCTCCAAGGTCTTACTAACGGTCAGACAGGAAAAACCAGAAATGATCCTAATTGCTCCGGACTGGCCTTGCCAGCACTGGTACCCAATTCTAAGGAATATGTCTCAACTCCCTCCTTAGTACTTGCCTCAAATACCTCATCTACTGTCTCAGCAGAACAATCAAATTCTGCACACTCAGCTCCAAACTCTGAACATTGCAGCATGGCTGATAATGTAATTATTCAAACAACACCTCTCAGTAAATCTGTGATGGTTGTCATTTTGGAAGCCAGAAGGCCTAGTAGTATAAAATCTTATGCTGATAAAGGGAAGAGATTCTGTGCTTAGAACCAAGCACAAGGAACGGACACATCAAAACCAAATATCTCTCAGATTTTACAATACTTGACTGAGATGCTTGACAAGGGCCTATCTTTTTCTTCAATAAAAATCCATGCCTCTGCCATCTCGGCTCATTACAACATGGACATGGAGCCTCCCATCTTTTCTCATCCTCTGCTAAAACAGTATCTTAGAGGGGCCAAAAATTTAATGCCTCCCAGAAGATCACCAACTCCTACATGGGACCTCAATTTTGTGCTGGAAAAACTCACCCTGCCTCCTTTTGAACCAGCAGCTACTGCAGATATAAAGTTTTTATCTTGGAAAAACAGCTTTCCTTTTGGCAATCACTTCAGCAAGAAGGGTTTCATGACTACAGGCCCTCATGGCTGTGGAGCCTTTTATTACATTTTACCCGGACAGGGTGTCCCTCAGGACCATTCCTTCCTTTATTCTGCATTCATTGGACGTACACAGACAACTAAGATTCTACTTAAACAGGACCAAATCTTTAAGAAAGTTTGAGCAGCTACTGGTGGCATTTGCTGCAGGATCAGAGGGAAGGCTGTATCAAAGTAGACTATTTCTAAGTGGATAAGCCACTGCGTTCGTTTCTGCTACTTGCATCATGGTAAACCCATGCCCAAGGGAATCAGGCCACATTCCACCAGGGCTGCCTCTACCTCACCAGCCTTTCTCAGAGGAGTTCCAATCAAAGGCATTCTAGAAGCTGCTACTTGGAGCTCTGTTCATACCTTCACAAAGCATTATCATTTTCCTCTCTTCTCTAAATCCAGGGCAGGCTTTGCCTCTGCAGTTCTGCAGGGCCTTAAAGCCGCTCCTAATGCTATTTAGTTCCATCCTCCCATCCATAGCTTTGGGATTCTACCCAATGTAATGACTGCAACAGTGAAACACAAAGAACATAATACAGTTGAGTACACTTAACATAAATGTAGATGTTCAAGTGTATTCACTGTTGCAGTCTGGGTTACCCACCCACCATCCCCCTTTTCTATAACTTCTCTTTCCTTCACTATATTCTAAAACCTTTGTGGTGTATTTGCTTTTAGATGAAGGTAAAGTTTATGTTGCTAAAACTGCATTTACATATATATTGCTGTTTATTTATTTATATATATATATATATATATATATATATATATATATATATATATATATATAAATTTTTTTTTTTTTGCTTCCCATTGGGGGGGGGGGGGCACCTGAGATCTGGGGCAAGAAAAACTGAAGAAAATGGCCTCGGCTGCATGTTTTGTACCCCTGATGATCTGACATCATGGAAGAGGAGACGGCAACCGACGCAGGACTCAAGACTTTGTTCTTCTGGTACTAAAGCCCACAGAGAGACTGTACCTGTGAAACCTTTTCCACTGTTTCAACAGAAAAATTTGGAGAGAAGGAAGGGAGCATGAGAGTTGACTAGAAGAATCGAGAGTATTTTGGAAATGAAGCAGAGACATGATTTGGGAGATAGAGATGAAAAGTAATAAATCCAGTAACTTAATATGGAATTACAATGCAATAATTATATTTGTGAAATATGACAGAATGAGAAAATCTGGAACTTTTGGACTTTTTCAGAATTTGATGGACTTTTAGAGGACTCTAGTATATGCCCTACTTCATGTCATTAATGTTCAGAAGAATGCTTTGGGGAGTGGGAGAGAGGGGAGAAAGTTAACTGTAAGTAAAGAAAACATTTTTTTCTTAATAGTACTTTTTGTGGTGTGTGGTTTTCTTTGCATGCTGTAAAGTTTCATCAATTATGTTTAAGTATAATGGGGATTGTAAGCAGGTGCTGCTCTTCTTTTTTTCCCCTTTCTTTCTCCATTCTCTCTTTCTTCCTGTTCAGTTTTAAGAAGACATGACAAAAGAAAACTTGATCTGTTTTATCTCATTCTTGCATAGGGAAATGACTGGATTAAGGACCTTGGATTGATTTAATAACAAGTTTTAAAAGAAAGCAAGTAAATGCAAAAGAATATTGAATGTTATGAGGCTTTTTTTCTAGCAAATGAAATGTATGATTAGTAGCAAATCAGTGTGTGTCCCTCATGTCTCCATGGAAACATTCTGATAGAGAATTTGACTGTCTCGTTCTCTTATCTCCATGAAGACAGTCTAATATTGAGAAATTGGCTGACTGGTTCTTTCTTTTCCATGGAGACAATCTGGTAAAGAAAAATTGGTTACAGTGTGGTGAAGAGTGATTGGCTGGGAAAAAAAAGAGAAACTGGCTAGGAGATCATGTTATTTGAAAGCATTCAGGAATCTTCCCATCTAGAAGAGCTATAAAGATAAGACAAAACCAGTTATCACTTAGTAGAAGCACTGGCTGCACCATGCATTTTAGCATAGATAACCTTTCTTTTAGGTTAACTTAAGTTTGTAAGTGTTGCTGTCAGGAGGGTAAAACTTCAGTATTTGATGACGTACATAGTTTTGTGTGTTAGTATTAAATTAATAGATTTTATGGGGGGTATTGGAGGGTTGTTTTTGTGGACTTTCAGTGAAACAAAAAGTTTTGTAAGGCATGTGATATAGGCTCAAATGGTTATGACAAGAAATAACTGTATAAAAGTTCAACCTGACAAGTAGTAAATGCACGTAACACAAAAGCTGGAACTAGATGTTTAACAAAAAAGGTGTTATACACAAATGTGGGAATAATCACTGTTTAATACAATGATGCTTTCTGTAAAGTCTTTAAATGTCAGTGGTCTCACAGATAAAGACAAAAAAAGAATAGTGCCTCCCCTCCACAAAACCACATTGATCTATATATGTATCAATTATGGCATCACTTTTGCCATTCTTTTAGCCATTATAGACATAAACACGTTATATTTGTGGTTTAGTATTGAAATTGTCCTGTATGAAGCTGGAGCTGATGGGTCCTTACCCCCTTTATATATTGCAGCTACCACCACTTTCTTCCAGGATGTTGGTACTTCTCTTAAAATACTGTTAAACAAAACCTTCCAGATCTTTGTCAGTTTTTTCCCTCCCAACTTCCAAACTTCCACAAGAATACCATCTATTCTTGGTGAATTTCCTGTGGAGTGGTTATACATCACCATTTTTATCTCATTTCCTCATCTCCTAAATGTTAATAATTGAGCCTCATCTGCCTCTAACCTTGGCATATTTAATTATTCCATAAATATTTCCATTTTTACCTTTTCTTGATTTTCACATTTCTCTGCTCTATATAAACTTTCATAGAATTTCTGAAATATTTGTAATACATGTACATGATCTCTTGCTGTCTTTCTTGTTATAGGCTCCCTATGCTTTGTGACAGCCCTTTCTACTTTCTGTTGCCTGAGTCGTTGTGCTAAACGTTTTTGTACTGTAAAGTTATTATCAAAAAACAGTTGCTTAACTGCAGTCTTTGTAAAATCATGCATATTATCAAGATAATCCCTTATTTTCTGTTTAGCATTCTGCAGTTAGTTTTTCCTCTTCTTGTTCTGTGAGAGTCATGGGAACATATCAAGACTTTCAAATTAAATTGCACATGTTCATGTGAGATGTAAATTCTGTCTAGCCTAGCACAGTTTGTGTATCTTGGAGGATAATGTGCAGATTAACTCCAAGCAGTAGCTAATTTCTTGGTCTAAGCGTAATGCGAATAGTTCAATGATTAAAGATCAACACTAGTAGCATAAAATAAGAATGTAATGACTAAGCTGATAGTGGTTTACTTAGACACATAAGTAATTGGTACACAAGTAAAATGTAGACCATCTGAAAAAAAAATAAATAAAAAAAGTCCTTAAGACATAGATGACGAAGGAAATGGCTTCCTGACTAATAAATCACTAAATGAATATTGCACTAAGAAATATTAGGCTGTAGAAATGCATCTGGCCAAATCCACAGCTCAGGAAGTGTCAGACTACTGATAAATACGACTGTGGGTTGCTGCAAGTTGTCCACTGTATTAAAAGTCAGCTATAGACTTGTCTCCTTCAGTATAATCCCCTTCCAAGTTCAAAACTGGGCCAGTGCATATCTTTGTTAGCAGTCTAATGTAATGCAATGGATTTGGTGTATTTCTTAACAAAATGTTCAATTTTTTTTTAGTCAGACTCAGAAGCAACATATTTCTTCTTTCAGCTCTCTGTTCTGTTTCCTTAAGTTTCCTGTCCTTTAAAACAAAATAAACCATTTCTTCAGGCTGTCTAATGGAGTATTCGTAGAGTTTAACACCCATGAGTCAGAGCTTCTTCGTGTTCTAGAAACATCCCCATTGATTCTGAACTGTAGCTGCAGATGGCATCTGCACTGCTTGGCACTTGGGTCATCATGTAAACTCTATCTTTTCAGCTAGTCACGACTCCTCATGGCTCTCAATCTTGTTAATCCAAAAAACATCTAGACAAAGCTAAAATAATAGGGAGGGACAAAGGTCCAAAAACAGGGACAGATTTTAGATATTGCTCTTATAAACTTAAACATTTGCTAGAATAACAGGTTTTCCATTAGCATGCATTTTTTGAAGGATGTAAAGGATGAAACTCAAATTTCTGCCATTATTTGATTTCACTCCTCAGTGGTTTACAAGAAAACCACAAATTTTATGAGGAACAGACCAAATATGTGAGGCCAAAATGTGGACATTATGAAAAAGCTCGACAATTGAGAGGTATGTTCCTCCAGCATAGTTGACCATGTATCATACTCTGATTTATTACTTTTTCACTATGTCACTCTGTTTCATTGCCTTGTTGGTGACTATAAGTGGATCAGCCTTGCAGCACATGACATTCATGTGTAGTTGCATTTCAGCAGTCATGCATCATGTGGTCAGTTATTTGTGCAGTCTAGCAACGGATGTGTGAAGAAGCTCGTTTTTTGATGTTTTGATACTCTTTTAAAAATCAGAATTGTAATTAGTCACATAAAAATACTAATTAAACCACTATCTTAACTTTGGTGCTAGCATGTAACACTGTTTTAGCAGTTATCTGCAGGATAGTACCTTTCAAGTCTACAGTAATAATTAATGGTCTTAAGTAGGCAGTCTAAATGCTGGCATATCTCAAGGGATCAGTAAAAAGAGCCATTATTCTGTGCCGTCTTTGTAGATGCTCTAACATGACCTCCCATCCCTTAGTCTAGTCATGCAGGTGTATGATTTCACTGAAACAGCTCTCGATTGTTACAATTTAGATTCATGTTTCTGTATAAGTGGACATGCTCCAATAAGTTGATGATCAAACAGTACAACACTAGATTTGCTGGGGTTGATAATCACAAAAGTTAACATGTCTACACCCACCCTTACTGAAAGATAACAAGAATAATACATCATAAATGTTACTGAACAATTAAAATAAGTTGGTCATATGGGCACATTTGCTGGCAAAATCTTATCACAGCTGAAGTTGTTTTAGACAGTGTCCCACCCTTTCTCACCCAGTGCCCATAAAGTTTTAGCATAGAATATTATTTTTCCATAAGTTGAATATGGTCTCCTACGTTTACTACTTCACTCTGCCTACTGTGCTCATAAGATTCAAGTTACAGAGAATGAGTAAAATGTATAGATTCATTCTTCTGATGCACATACCCATCACTGTGATGATCTGAACTGATTCAGTTGGCTACCAGTGCCTGGCAGGGCTGCACCATTACTACCAAGCTCAGTGCTATTCACAATAGTAAAGCAGGCATACTGCTCACCCTTAAAACCAAAATTCATCACTAGATAGCAAGTGTGCTTAGTAAGATTTCGAGAAGAAATAGTCACCCTAGTCAGGCCAGCCCTTAGAATTTTCTGTAGATGACAATGCGTTTTCTCTGTAGTAACACTACCTAGATGGAATCATCTACCAGCAGAAAGAAAGAACATTGAATAGCTTCAAAACTAAACATAAAGAACATCACGTTAAGGATGCTATTTGCACTTGCTTCCATGACAATAATTAAAGCTGCTGTTAGTAATCTGCACTGTAGTTAAATTTCATTGTATTTATACATTTTTGTTACTATTTTTTTTTTTTTTTTTTTTTTTTTTTGCTGTTTCATACTTTGTTTTTATTACTGATGGTTCTGCTCATCTGCAGTCTAGTTGCTCCTGTAACCCAGGTCATGGCTGAGAGAGTCAACTGAGTAGCCATCTTAACCTTCTCAGTAAATAGATAACAAATAAGTAAATGTAAAAGAAAATAAATTAGTAGACAGCATATATGAGGAAAAGGACATTGATGATTTGAGGTTAAGAAAAAGTGGAGAGTTTAAAATGATTGTATCAAGTCATTAAGATGAGATTGAGGGGATATGCTTGTGGTCAGGAAAGAACACCGAAGAGAGGGAAAAAAAAACAAGAGCATTAGTATGTGACAGCTAGACTGTAGGAATTACTGGCCATAGAAGGAGTATGTTAAGAGGTATAGCAGTTCTGAAGCGAGAGAAGGCATTAGCACAGAGGAAGGAAATAGGAAAAAAGAGGCTTGGAGTGGTACTAAAGAGTGGGAGTAGAAAAAAGGTGGAGGGAGCCAAAATCTGAAGTTTACTGAGAAGGCTGAAAAATAAATGAGAAGTCTGTGTACAGTGGTGCAGAAAGAAAGAAACCCCTGGGTGGCTATGGTCTGACTGTTGCTACCTTGGAGGAACAACTCTAAGACAGATAAAATTCAAAGCTGAAAAGTAGGAAGATCATTTTCTGGACTGAAGTGAGATAATTTGCTTTATAAAGGTCTTCAAGCTTAAGGTGTAGATTTTTGCACATTTCCTGTATTGCTTTAGTTACTGTGCATTTCCTGCTGAAATAAGTTGTGTTTGCCTTATGTTAATTAATCGTCTTTTTTGTTATGCATAGATGTATTGTTTTCTAAAGGACTGGCCTCCAATTAAGCCAGAGCAAGCCCTGGAACTGTTGGACTGCAATTACCCTGATCCCATGGTGCGGCAGTTTGCAGTGAACTGTTTAGAGAAGAATTTAACAGATGACAAGCTGTCTCAGTACTTAATTCAGCTAGTTCAGGTGCAGTAATTTTTCTTTGATTCTGGCAATGTTGAAACGTTATTCACTTCTGAACTTCTGTTTTGTTTTGCTGTTTTTACGCCATCAGTTATAATCAGCATGCCTTTGACATTACCATTTCTTAATATTAGTTAGGTGGTTAGTTTGCCAAATGCTGTTTGTTTCCAAGGGAAGAACCATTTTAGTACAGCACAGGGCATTTGTGCTTTAATTTTATACATCCCAGGTATTCTAGAACTTTCAGTTGCTCACGAGCAGGGTTATTAAAGAATTATTGAACTACACAAAGATTTTTTATCTGAATGTGCTGTACGTACCAATATAGTGTGACTTTTATTGACTGCATTTCATGTTGTATATGACTTGTCTTAGATTTGTTTAAGCATTTGCTGGTCATGATTATTGTTGGTTGCATATGTGGTAAATTTGCTATGTTGTCACTTGTCAAGTTCTGCATTTCAGGTTGTAGGCAGTGGTTTTTTTTAGATTTGTTTTCTGAGCATTTGATCTCACTATGATTTCTCTTGGCTGCATATAAAATATCCTGCTAAGATACAGATGTGTCTAAGAAGGGAAACCTATGTGGTAAGACAGAAGTTAAAGAACGAGGAAGACAACAGAACACATGGCTGTTATACTAGGATGTTATTCTGTGCATCATTTTTTTTTTCTTTCTTATTTTTTTAACTCTGTGTGCCTTCTTTCCGTTGTCATACAGGGAAAATTCAAATACAGTAAACAAAAGCTCAAAACTAAGTGCACTACATTAGAAGACCAGTATGCTGTAGTTACTGCATGTACTATCTGTCTGCTTGTAATGATACCTGACTTATACAGCAGCAGTCATTGTCTCTATGTTGTATGCTTGCAGAAGATTGAAACTAACGTAACCAATTTAGTAGTAGAGCACCCCCCATCCAGTCAGGCATTTTCATCCTCTGTTAACAGCAAAGGATTTTTTTCACACTGAAATTTCACCATGCCATTATTGTTGCTAATGTTTATGGCATGTTGTTTTTTGCAGTTTCAAATAAAAAATATATATTTTTTGGTAAACTTCATAGGGTTTCTATGTCTGGAATAATGACAACTCAAAAGATGCATTTTAGGCCACCGTTCTTCTTAACGTACTGAACAGAAGTTCAAAACAACACTAACAATGAAAACGGAATATAATGCAAAATATCAGACTATGGGAGAGAACCCCTATGAACCAGTGAATCAGTTGGGATGCCATATGTCAACCCCCTTTCAGATTTCTTATGAAATCTTTATATGTTGTTATAAGGCAATTGATTGGGATGATTATTTGTAGACCCACCACTGCATTTCCAGCTGCATATTACCCCTTTCCATTAGGGTGTTGTGGGGCAAGTGCAGAGATGTATTTGCAGTTAACATTGTTCTCATCCAGGTTGAATTTGAAGAAGGTGAGGGGAACTACCTGATGTCCTGACTGAAATCACTGTTGCAGTATTCTTAACATATGGGTTACCACAGCTGTCGTCCAGCTGGGGTACCAAAGCTTTACCTTTCCAATATTGTACGTCCGATGTGTGACCTCAGCACAGAAGCATGGGGGGGGGGGGTATATAGGTGGACGTGCTAGCATAATTCCTTAGACTTTTCTGTCCTCCAACCCAAACACAGGTTGTTCATCTGTCAGACTGATTGTTGCTTGATCATTGGTACCTTTGCTTTGAATGGCTATGTAAGTGCCCCTTCAGGGAACCTTTGTTTATATTTCTTAACTGTTTTTTCTTGCTGGTATTAGATGTTGGCTGGGGGGGGGGGGGTAGGTGCGAGTGCAGTAGACAAATCCCACATGAAGAATTGCATACCTATTGTCTCTCTTACTTAGGAGCAAAACACAACTACAAAACTCGTTCTAACTGTTTATCCTTTGTACCTAAGACCTTGCTGTTCTGTTTGTCCTCACTTAAGACTCTCTTGGAGACCCAATGTCTCAAGCGTTTGGTCTACTCTAAGATGGCAGATTTCACATCTCCAGATGTACCTCCCCCATTTAAGAAAAGCTTAAAAGGCCTAGGCTGGAAACTTGTTGGACCCTTTCTGACTCTGACATACCCACTGAGGTTTCTGAACCCTGTGGTACATCCAATTCCTCGGCACTGGAGGACTGTATATCAGCAGGCTTGATGACTGGATTCTGCAGACAGAGGTAAACCACGAATCATCATATTAGAGGGCTCAGAGGGCATCTCTCAAATCAGGGGTAAACTAATGGAGATATGTCAGAGAAATGAGCCACCGTGTTTAGTACAGGCAGATGTCACACCTAAAAAGAATTGTTAGCAAACTATTATTTTAGTTATTTATTTATTAGTAAACATGTTCCTTCTCCTCTAGTGAGAAGGGATGGATTGATTTCTCTCAAGGTTTGTTTAAGGCCATTTTGGCTGTGAATCCTCCTCCCTTTTTCCTCTCAACCCTCTTCCTCACCCCTCAAAAGTTTGCTGTGGCTTCTTCCTCTGAATATGATAATGACCATTCTCTGGCCTATTTTCATATGCAGTCTCCTGGACAAGTCCCTTTGGATGATGAGGGCTCCATTTCTCCTGCTTCTCCAGTTCAAGAGGGTTCTTTTGAAGAGACTGTCTTAAATATGGGGAAGCATTTTGAGTGGGGAGTCTAGACTGGTCTCGGAGGTGCAGGAAAGATAAAAAAAAAAAAAGTGGGGGAGCTGGAATTTGGGCACCCCACCTCCGTCCCTTGTAACTTCAGTTCATGCAACTTTTTTGGATGCTTTTCAGTCCACTTCTGTTGCCCCTGACTCCCAAACTCCAGCTCCCAAAAGACCAGACAGATTTTATGAAATCCCTGATTATCTTAAGATTTTGTTAAAAATTCTGTTTTGGACCCTTCTGTAGTTTTCCCCTCATTAGATAAGCCTTCAAAACACCTTCTCAGTGTCAGTGCCTTCCCTTCAGACAAGGATAGCAGGGCTATGGATAGGGGAGAGTGAAAAGGTTTACACATCTTCTACATTGAACTACTGATTACCAAACCCATATGACCAAATACTCTATATCCATTCCCAAGTCATTAAATAAGGTAGCGGTGGATTTGCAGGCTACTGATTCTGAGCAACTGTTATCATCCATTACTTAATCAGGCTTCACAGGTGGCCACACACAGCATTAAATGTAGTTATGATGCTGTGGAAGCCTCTTCAAGAGCAGCTGTTATAGGCTGTGTAACTTGCATGTATGCTTGGTTACATATTATTCATAAGGACTTGAAAGCAAAAGTAGTGAATTCCCCTTTAGACTAGGATCCCTTGTTTGACCCCCAAGCTGTTAACCTTTTCAGAATGCTTCAAGAACAGTGTAAAGCCGTAAAGAACTGCAGGCAGCTTCTGTTAACCTCTGTACCCAGGTATCAGAGGAATTAACCAACCAAACCTACCTCATTTGTCAGAAGAGACCTTGGGCCTAACCAGAAACACAGGAAGGCAAACAGAAAGAGATTCCCCTAATGAATCACAGAATGATGCTTCATTTGGGAGGCTACCCTTTCTGTACAAATTTCTGTGACTATCTACAACCTCCTTTCCCACTTGTTCCCAGCCCTACCCTGCTCCTCTCAAAAAGGCTGACCCAACCTTTTTCCACCAGGAAAAAGATTACCACAGACAAATGGAGTGCTATCTGTCATAAAAAAATGTCTTGGATGCAGATTTCCCCTCTAAATGGCATACCTCCACCTCCCCAAAATCAGATTCCTCTGTTGTCACCCATTTTGCAGGAACTATGGGCACAATAGAGCCAGTGCCAGAAGAATGTTTGGAAAGGGGTTGTACTCCAGACTTTCCCTAGTACCACAGAAAGAGTGGCAGTTGAGACTCATACAGGATGTCTCCCTGTTAAACATTTTTTTAAAAGTACCAACTTTCAGAATGTTCTCACTACACACACTGCTGTCTTTCATTCTGCCCCAGGCTTTTTTAGTATCACTAGATCTAAAGGATGCTTATCTACATATACCAGTTCAGACCCCATGCAGGAGATTCCTCAGGTTTTGTACTGGTTCATCCCATTGTCAGTTTACTGCTTTGCCTTTTGGGCTTTCCACAGACCCAGGAGTTTTCACAAAGTGTTTGGCACTATTAATCAACTTCTGCTGAACATCGGGAATTCACATTTCCCTATTTAAATGAACTGTTAATTCAAGCTGCTGCACAAGAAATTCTCCTGCAGCATCTCCTCCTCCTCATATCTCAGTTAGGGTTCACAGTCAACTGCAAAGAAATCCTCACTTTAGCCATCTCAAGACCTGTTTTTTGGGGGCTGTGACCTAGACACAAAAAGAATGGAGGACTGCTTACCTCAAGAGAAGGTCCATAGTCTTACAAACCAGTTCCACAACCTTGCTTTCCTAAGCGAGGGAAATCCTAAGGGTTCTCGGGGTCATAACAGCTACGTGTCCCATTGCTGATCTTAGCCAGACTGCATATGAGGAAAATCTAATGGTACCTGTAAATAGTTTTGTCTCAGCACTCTCATCATCTGGACACATTTATTCCCCTTTTACCCTGTCTCAGACAGGAACTCTTATGGTGGAAGGTTCAGGTGAAATCCAGGGCTTCCCTACATTCCTCCATGACCATTTCAGAAAATGCACACAGATGCCTTGGATGAGGCATGGAGGCCTGGATAGGCACCCAATGAGTGCAGGACATGTGGCAGCAAACACTACTAAACGAACACATCAACATGAAGGAAATGAAGACAGTCATCCAAGCTTTTCAGGTCATTTCACATCTGTGGAAACCAGGTACCCTATACAAATCATTAACAATGTGGTACATAAACAAGCATTGGTGGACAGGATCTTACCAGTTGTGCAGATTGGCACAGAAATCGTGGGACCTTGTCACCCAAAATAACGCATCATTCACTGCGACATAAATGTCATCACAGGACAGTGTGCTGGCAGACTGTTTAAGCAGGTCCTTGGAGGACCCACACAAATGAACCCTGAGTAGACAGGATTTCCAGGGCATTCTTCACCGTTGGAGGACTCCTCAGATAGACCTATCTGCTTCAAAGACAACAAACAGCTTCCACTATTTTGCACCAGGGAGCCTCACCCCTCATCTTGCAAGAAAGATGCTTTCATTGTTCAGTGTACAGGGAAGTTCATCTACAGCTTCCCTCCACTACTACTTATTCCAAGAGTTCTTCCAGAGACCCAGAAAGAAAAAAACAAAACTGTTATTAGTGATTCCCTTTTGACCAAGACAGCACTAGTGCCCTCTTTTTTTCTTCCACCCAGGGGCAAGTACTACAAACTGCCACACCAAACAAATCTCATCACACAACAGAAAGGGTTACTACATAACCCGAATCTGTCATCCCCAAACCTAAGTCTGTGGGTGGTAGGATTGAAATTCATCAACAGTTAAATTTTCCTGATGATTTTATTAAGGCTCTCCAAGAAGCCAGGAGACCCACAACTCGAAAATCTTACATAGCCAAGTAGAAGAGATTCTCCTCTTCATGCCAAAGGAATGGACACAACCTCCACCAATCAGAGGTACCTAAATATCTATGTAAGCTTTTACATACAGGTCTGGCATATTCTTCCATAAAAGCCCACCTGTCCACCATCTCTAATTGTTTACCTCTCACTCCCCCACTTATGTCCATATCTGAGGACAAGTTATTCTTTAAGGGGGTCCTGTATCTTAGACCTCTTCAAAAGCCCATTACCCCTACTAGGTACCTCAACTTTGTGCTAGAGAAGCTTATCTTACCTCCTTTTAAACTGGCTACATCAGCAAACTTCAAATTCTGCATCTAGAAAACTATTCTACTTCTGGCCCCTCACTTCACCTAGGAGCATTGTAGAGTTTCAGGCATTCATGGCCATTCCTCCCTTTCTTATATCTCACAAAGACAGGGTCACAGTCGGGGCTAATTCTTCATTCATGTCTGAAGTAGTGAAAGAGATGTCTCTTCATCAGCCCATAAACCTACCTGCCTTCTTTCCCAACCCTCAGAATCTGGTAGGGGTCACTGCTTACCCTGGGTATTCACAGATAGCTACAAATGTGTTTGGACAAAACAAAATGCATTCAAAAATCTGATCAACTGTTTGTTTCTTTCATTAATTGTAAACGGAGCCAACCAATATCCAAGCAAACCATTGCAAGCTGGATCTCGAAGGCCATTTCCTTTTGTTACTCTCTACATGGCAAGTCGTTGCCCTCTTGTCCTTCTGCTCACTCTACCAGAGCAATAGCAGCCTCTTGAGCTTTCTACAAAGGCGTGGATGCCAGGTCCATATCAAAGGCTGCCACCTGGTCATCTATACGCACTTTCACAAAACACTACAGGACAGATGCCTTTTCAAGGTCCAGAGTTGCCTTCACTAGGTGAGTCGTATCTGGCCTCTTGGCCAGTTCATGCTGCCTTTTAACCAGCCACCCTTACTTTCCCTTGGCTCTGGGAATCGCCCATGTGTTAGGAAAACTACAGTATTGATTTCTGTCTGGATATAGTGCAGTTGTGTAAGAACTTAACATAAGAGTAGATGTCCTACTGATCACTGTTGCAGTACTTCTTCCCACTTTCCCCTGTATGATTTTTATTTTCTCTTTACTTCCTCTTTCTCCCTCAGTTCCTGTCCCTTGAGAAGCACATTAAAACTGAGGGGGGTTTCTTGCCACCTCATATTATGCCAGTCCTTGCTGACCAAGTTATTGTCTCTGGGTCTTCAGGCAAATGGCTTGGAGATAATCTGAGGAATTATACATCCACCTATACATCCTTACTGTTGCGAGCTGAGGTCACACATCACCAGGAAGGTAAAGCTTTAGTACCCCGGCCAGACGACAACAGTGATAACTCATGTGTTAGGAATACTGTGACAATGATCATTAAGACATCTACTGTTATAGTAATTTCTTACACAACTATACCTCTAATATGAAGGCGAGAGTGTTCAATGGGGAGAGATTCAGTTTTAAGTGAGCTGTCATGCCAGTAGGTTTGGTGTATGTTATGGTGGAAGTTAAGGTCTTTAGTATGAGTTTTCACTGTGTTGTCAGTTTTGTATATATATATATATATATATATATATATATATATATATATATATATATATATATATGAAGGAGATTGCTCAGAACAACATCGTTTGAGGCCTTGTAGACCAGGCTGAGGTCACATCTATGGAATTTGAATGAGTCAGAGAGAGATATAAAGCTCTAGGGCATTCTGCATAGTTAGTGGAACTCATGCCCTTGATTTCCTTTTTGAAGAAGTATTGGGCTCTTTCAGGCTGGATCATATGTCTGGATAGGTACATGCCAAAAATAAAGGTAACATTGTATGTCCTTCTGTTCTAATGTTGCAGTGCTCTTGACATGAGGGATCCTCCACCCCAAGCGACCTGACATCCAGCCAGCATACAACAACTTTTACCTACTGCAAGTATGTGGGATGTCGCACGGATGGCTTGTCGAATGTCAGCCATAAAAGGGACACCCACACGTACAATACTCAGAACTTCTCTGCTGCCATTCAGAACACTTGACTCATATGTTGGTCTTTTGCCTGTTTCCGTTTTGCCACTTCCAGCTTTCAGGCAAGTGCCCCATTGGGGTTTGTTTTATTTATTTTTTTATTTTTTTGCTACTGTTTTTTTTGTTTAGTTCATGTTATCCAGGAAGGGCAAGTTTAGGTGTGGAAGGCAAATTCCACATAAGGACAGTAGCAGTCTTTGCTTTTTTTGTGTAGGCCCAAATCACAACTACTGTTCCTGCGCAATTTGTCAGGCCTTTGTTCCTAAGACCTTGCAAAGCCATCTTTCAGCTCTGAGTCTAGAGAACCAATGTTTGAAAAGACTAGATATGGACATTATGGAGGGTTCCTTGAGTCCTCCTGCTGAGCTGACTTTGAAGAGAAAGGTCAATAAGCCAAGGCCTAAATCCTTTTCTGCTGCGCCTCTTTCTGCCGACATATCCCTTGAGGTTAATGAAGACCAGGAGGTATGTTCAAAGGTTGGGTGTGATTCGTTGTCAGATACCACCTTGGATGCTGTTAAAGAATCTGACATAGGCACGTCCTCAGAGGCAGTGCAGACGTCCGTATTTGGCTGGTCATGGGGATCCATGAATACCTCAGATTCTTGTAAGGGAAGAGATCCCGTTGTCGGTCATTGAAGGCTGGCCTGCATTGGGTCCTTCCACTTGTCATCAAGCAGAGGTACATGTTAATAAAAAAAACAAAAAATTAAGCATCTTCCAGCTCCTACGTCACCTCAATCAAATTGGGATACTTTTTAACAATGTTTGATTAAGGCACTAATGGTTCTTAAGCCTCCTTCTGCTGATGTTCTTCATTCCACATTGCTGCAGTCCTAACTATTGGGGGTAGTCCGCTGTCCAGTCGGCCCGAATACCAAAGTATATGGCTGACGTCGGTCACGGCGCATTAGACTGACGTCAGTACGTCAGGGTACTAATGCGCATGACCGACGTCATATCCTCAGTCTTTTTTGCCGCATGGTCCGATGCAGAAGCAATTTTGCGAGTGCAGGTTGGCGTTCTGAAAGTTTCTGAAGTCAGAGTTTCAGACCGAATCAAAGTTGGCTAAGTACCCCGTTGGGGAATATTTTGTTTTTTTCTTGCCTCAGTATTTAACCGGATGTCAGAAAAAGTGAATAACTGTATTTCTTGTGGGAAACAGATACCTCATAGGGATTACCATACTTTGTGTATACCTTGTTTAGGGCCTGAGCACGACGTTGTTGGTTGCCGCTCTTGTGCAAGATTTAACAAACGCACTATTAAGAGAAGGTTAGACTGTGCCAGGTTAGTGTTTGGGAAGCGTTGTAATTATAAAATGCCGTCGGATGTTCCGACGCCCGCTTCGGGCAAAAAGCGCAAGGATAAAGCAGCAAAGCCTAGAGTGGAAGAACCGACAGTCACTGATGCCGGTTCTTTAGAAGGCTCAGTGGAGCCGGAGGTTCTGCCAGGTGTTTCTTTGGAGTCTGAGGGAGAGACTTTATTGTTACAGGATGTATCCTCTCAGGAAGTAGGCCAGGCTGAGGGGGCTTCTCAGGTGGCTGTTCTTCCCTCTCTTCCTAAGGTGGTTAGAGCCTCCCCCTCTGTTTCCAAGGCTTCTTTGAGAGGCAGGCCTAGTGTAGCTTCAGTGGGGGTTTCTCCTAGTGTTTCAGGGTCTTTGCCTAAGAAACATATGCTTAAAATGGCAGAGGATTTGATTACTATGATTAGAGGTTCTATGCCCCCTCCTGTTAAGAGGCCTAGGGTGGAACCTGAGTTTGAGAGTTTTGAGCACTGTTCGAGGCTTCTGAGTCTTGACTGAAGACTTGCAGGAGTATCCTCCTTATTCTGATTCTGATGTGGATGATTCTACTCCTTCAGCTTCTCCTCCTGAGGATTTTTCTTTTTCAGAGACTCTGCATTCCATGAGGGAGCATTTTAAATGGGAAGGTCAAGATTTCTCTGATTCCAGGAAGAGGCTTAGGGAATTCTTGTTTTACCCCAGCATAGGCCTTTAGCTATACCTCCGGTTCTGAATGTGGTGGAAGATGTTTTGCAGAGGCTTCCTGAATCCTGATTCTTTGCCTCCTGCACCAGTTAAACCGGATAGGTAGTATAGGCAGCCTGAAGCTCATAAGTATCTTTTAAGAGTCCTAGGGCAGACCCGAAACTGTCTCTCAGGGGCCTAAAGGTGTGAAGGCTTCTGTGGTTAAAAATCCTGTTCCTCCTGATAAAGAGGCAAGGGCTTTGGATAGATGGGGAAAGAAAGTGTATACTTCTTCCACTTTAGCCATGAGGGCATTGAATTGTCAGTTTCACATGTTAAAATATCAGAATTACCTCCTTTCACAATTGAAATCTAAGGTGGATGCTCTGGCAGAAGGTATTGAGTGTAAAGAGTTGCAGGATTTAGTTCATGTGTCTGAACAGGTGGGTAAACATTCCTTGCAGTGTGGTTTTGATGCTGTGCAGGCCTCCTCGAGGGTGGCTGCCACTGGTTCTGTTCTTCGTAGGCACGCCTGGTTGAGAGATCAGAACTTAGCTGAGCATGTTAAGACAAGGATTTTGGATGCTCCTTTACTGTCTGATGTGTTGTTTGGTTCGCCTGTTGAAGCAGTTTTAAAGAAAATGGAGGACAAGGCTAAGTCTATGCAAACTGTTAAAGATTTTTTGCAGGTGCAGCCTCCGAAGTTTAGTAGAAATTGGCCTACTAAGGGGTGGATTTATCCTGCTTATGATTCCCAGTCTAGGGGTAGGTCTAGACGTGGTAGGGGCAGAGCTCAAGGTTCTTTTAGGCCTAGAACAGGGAGTTCACCTGTTCAGACTTCTGGTGAGGGCAGGGGTCAGTCCTTTCGTAAGCAGACCCAATGACCTGCCTTTTCAGCTGCCAGTACATTCTCGCCTGGCAGCACCTCTGGGAGGAAGGCTGTCTCTTTTCAAAGAAAATTGGGATTTAATTACCCAAGACAGATGGGTTCTGGATATCATTCACCACGGTTACAGGTTTTATTTCCATACCTTGCCTCCTTTCAAAGGCATGCCAGACATTCCTCCTCTACAAAGAACAGAGGCTCACAAGCAAATTTCTCTGTTGCTCCAAATAGGAGCCATTCAGTCAGTTCCTGTGCCAGAAAGGGGCCTAGGATTTTATTCTCGCCTGTTCCTAGTACCAAAGAAGGGGAACACGTGGAGACCAATTCTGGATTTATCTATCCTCAACACTTATCTGGACATTCCCAAGTTCAAAATGTTGACGTTACAACAGCTTTTACCTCTGCTGGGCAAAGATCACTGGATGGTAACTTTAGATCTCAAGGAAGCTTACCTTCATGTGCCTATAAGGCTAAGTTGCAGGAAGTATCTGCGTTTCGAGCTGGAAATTCTCATTATCAGTTCTCTGCATTGCCCTTTGGCTTATCCACTGCCCAGAGTATTCACAAAGGTTCTGGCTCCAGTGATAGCTTACTTCAGGCTAAAAGGAATTCAAATCTATCCTTACTTGGACGACTGCCTGATTCTGGCTCAAGAAAAGGAAGACCTTCTACAGCATTTGGAATATGTTATAGCAGTGCTAAGATGCCTAGGGTATTCTGTGAACGAAATAAAGTCCAGTCTAGTACCCTCTCAAGACATGTGCTTTCTGGGTGTGAGACTGAATACAGCAGCCCAGATGGCCTTTTTAACCCCGGACAAACAAAAGAATCTATCCAGTTACTTCCATCAACTATCTCTTCAGTCCGGGCTGACTGCAAGGACAGTCCTTCAAGCCTTAGGGTTCATGGCATCTTGTATTCTGGTGCTTCCCAATGCCAAACTGCATATGAGAAAGCTACAATGGTATCTAAAAAATCTATGGACACAGCACTGCCAGGATTTGGACACTGTCATTCAAATAATACCTTGCATTCAAAAGGAATTTTTGTGGTGGGCTCAGCAATGTCACCTAAACAAGGGACTCTCTGTGACCCGGCCAGAGGCGAGTCAGATTCTAACGACAGATGCCTCAGACATTGCTTGGGGAGCTCATCTAGATGGAAAATGGATACAAGACAAGTGGCCTGCCAGACTACAGCATCTACATATCAACATGAAAGAGATGTTAGCAGTCCAGTTTGCATTAATGGCTTTCAAGGAGTTACTTCTTCCAGGGCAGGTGTTGATTCTAACAGACAACACAACTGTCATGTGGTACATCAACAAACAAGGGGGAACACATTCTTACCCATTGTGCAGGCAAGCAATGATTTTATGGGAGACTGCGCTCAGCTTGCAACTAACTCTACAGGCAAGGTTTCTGCCGGGAGCACAGAACTCCTTAGCAGATGTGTTAAGCAGGCAAATCATGGATCCCCACGAGTGGAAACTGGATCTTCATGTATTTCAAAAATTGACAGTGTCATGGGGAACTCCAGACATAGATCTGTTCGCTTCTCCACTAAACCACCAGCTGCCAAAGTTTTGCACGAAGGGATTTCATCACACAGCTTGGAAAGTGGATGCTCTTTCTTTCAGTTGGAAAAATCTTCATGTGTATGCTTTTCCACCTCTCCCTCTTCTCCCAAAGGTGCTTCTAAAGGTCAGACAAGACAAGCCAAGGATGATTTTAATAGCTCCAGATTGGCCTCGGCAGCACTGGTACCCATTACTGAGGAGTCTGGTAAGGAAGCCTCCATGGCCTTTACCCTTGATTCCACATCTGTTGTCTCAGAAGGACGGTCGCCTGCTCAATGTCAAGCTTCACTCTCTTCATCTAACAGCCTGGCATATTCTGTTTTGAAAGACAGCAGGTCTCAACTTCCTCAACAAGTTTTAAATGTGATTATGGAAGCCAGAAGACCTAGTACAAGGAAAGTGTACAGAAAAATGGAAGTGTTTTTTATTTGCGACTGCAGCAAAGAATTGGAAGATTTTGGAGCCTAATTTGAGTGTGGCTCTTCAATATCTTACTGAGTTATTGGACAAAGGTTTGTCTTTCTCTTCCATTAAGATTCATGCTGCAGCAATTTCAGCTCACTATGATTGTGACCCACCATTGTTTTCACATCCTTTGTTCAAGCAATTTCTTAGAGGGGCAAAGAATATAAGACCCCCACGTAGAGCTCCTACTCCTGCTTGGGATCTCAATTTTGTGTTGGAGAAACTTACTCTACAACCTTTTGAGCCTGCGGCTACTGCTGAACTGAAATACTTGTCATGGAAGACTGCTTTTTTGTTGGCCATTACTTCTGCAAGAAGGGTTTCTGAGTTACAGGCCCTTATGGCGGTTGAGCCTTTTTGATTTTTCATAAGGATAGGGTATCATTACGTACTAATCCTTCCTTTATGCCTAAGGTGGTTTCTAGTGTGGCTTTAAACCAAACTATTCATTTGCCTACTTTCTATGCAGATCCCCAAAATAAAGGGGAAAAGATTTTGCACACTTTAGATGTACACAGGCAATTGCGTTATTATTTAAGCAGGACTAAGGATTTTAGGCAGTCTCAGCAGTTGTTTGTTTCTTTTGCTTTGAGTTCGCAGGGCAAGCCTGTGTCAAAACAAACTATTTCTAGGTGGATTGGGTTCTGCATTGCATTTTGTTATTCCCATCATGGCAAGGAGATTCCAGCTGGGATTAGGCCTCATTCCACTAGGGCTACTGCCACTTCAACAGCATTTCTAAGGGGTGGCAACTAAGGATATTTTGGAGGCAGCTACTTGGAGTTCAGTGCATACTTTCTCTAAGCATTACCACCTTCCTCTCTACTCTAAGTCTAGGGCTGGTTTTGCCACAGCTATTTTGCAAGGCATGTTATCAGCTCCTGCTTCCTTATGATTTGCCAGCCTCCCTTACCTCTGCTTTGGGATTCTACCCAATAGTTAGGACTGCAGCAATGTGGAATGAAGAACATAGTACAGTTTTGTACCTACCATAAATGTAGATGTTCGAGGATCCACATTGCTGCAGTCCAATTTACCCTCCCTCCTTCCCCTCTGTGTTTAGGGGTGGTTGTGTAGGTGAGATTGTATTCTGGTACCTTTGTATATATTGTATATATTTTTGGTGCAGGTATGTTTGGTGTGTTTTGGTTTTGGCCTTGTCTTTTTAGGGTCTTCTGACATCTGGGGCAAGAAAAGACTGAGGATATGACGTCGGTCATGCGCATTAGTACCCTGACGTACTGACGTCAGTCTAATGCGCCGTGACCGACGTCAGCCATATACTTTGGTATTCGGGCCGACTGGACAGCGGACTACCCCCAATAGTTAGGACTGCAGCAATGTGGATCCTCGAACATCTACATTTATGGTAGGTACAAAACTGTACTTTTTTGCTTCTCCCTCCTTTACTTCTGTTTCTGCTGCTCTGTCCTTTGCTTCTTCACCAGTTAAGAGGGTTAGGGAACAGGAGTTTTAGAAGCACGAGTCTTCATCTGATGAGGATTCCTTGGCATGTTCAACTCAAATTACATCTCGTTTAGAGTATCCTTCCCCTGAAGTAGAATCTTAACAGTGCAGATTTGTCTGTGGAAGAAATATCTTTTGGGGAAACTTAACAAGATGAGAGAATTCTTTAAATGGGACTGCTGACAGGTTTCTGAAGTGCAAAAAAGATGATATGACCTTTTACAAATGGAATCTCTTTCTCCTTCTGCTGTGCCACCTGTATTACTGGCATTTTTGGATGCTTTTTCCTGTGCTTCTGAGGCCTCTGATTCTCTGGCTCTTGCACCTAAAAGACCTGACAGATTTTATAAAGTGCCTGATGACTGTAAATTCCTTTACAAATTCCCTTCAGTTGATCTTGCTGTGATATGCATTGCTTCAGACAAATCTTCTAGGTTATTATCATCCTCTGAGCTTCTTCCTTCAGATAAGGAGAGCAAGATAATAGAAAGACTTAGGAAGAAGGTTTACACTTCTGCCACTTTAGCTTTCTTTGCCATTAACTATCAAACACACAGGCCACTCAAGCTTTTTCAGAGCTTCCTGATTCCAATATTAAAAATCAGGTTATGTCCCTTTTAGGAGCTTCTTCTCAAGTGGTTATTCACTCTATCAAATGCAGCTGTGATGCAGCAGAAGCATCACAGGAT
The DNA here is from genome assembly GCF_019279795.1 of Protopterus annectens. Taxonomy (NCBI): domain Eukaryota; kingdom Metazoa; phylum Chordata; order Ceratodontiformes; family Protopteridae; genus Protopterus; species Protopterus annectens. The sequence continues at coordinate 628,900,881 of NC_056734.1, forward strand.
CATAGGAAGTTACTAGGCAATTGGCCCTGAGGCCCTTACAAGCCTAGCCAAGAATTTAGCCCATGTTCCTACAAGTCAGCACCTTATGGCACTGTCAAGCAGTACACTGGTGGAATCCCAGGGGTGTATTTTCTGTTCCCCATCCAGTTATCCAGGTTGTGCTTAAAAAGGTTTAATGAGGTACTCTGCTTTATGTGGAGAGGGAGTCTATTCCACAAAAGGGGGGAGTCTCTGGGTCACAAATTTGTCCCAACAAGTCCTGTTGATGTCATAGACCAGGTTGAGGTCTCTCGTGCGAGTTACTTGAGTGGAGCTTGACTTGCGAATATGCAGCAGTCCCATCAGGGCAGGGTCTGAGATTGCTTTGTATGCCAGACACCTCTGAGAAGTCTGTAGGAGACTGAGTAGAGGGACAGGGATTTTAGCCAGCCTGATTATTTACTCCTCCCCTTTCTTCCCTCCTCAGTGCACTCCTCCCTTTATCAAAAAGACTAAACCTCACCCACTCCATCTGTTCCATCTGTTATTCAGCAGGGTTGCAAGATGACTTGATGGAAATACCATCCTTCAGGAGCAGCCCCCAACTTTCAACCAGGTAGAGCTGTTGCTTCTTCTTTTGCAAGGTTTCCTTCACAAAGATACCGTAGAACCTGTACCTTCTCAAGATCTAGGAAAAGGCTTTTATTACAGACTTTTCCTAGTTTTCAGAAAAGGAAGTGTTTGAAGACCCATGCTGGACTCATCCCACCTTAGTAACTTTCTGACTGTCCCTTCCTTCAAAATATTTCTTTTTTAGGCTGCTTTTCTCTTCATTCTGCCCCAGGTTTTCATAATATCCTTGGATTTTTAAAGATGAATGCCTTCACATTCCCATTCACCCCACTAACATAAAATTCCTTGGGTTCTGTGCTTGTTTATCACACCTGCAGTTCTGTGCTTTGCTTTTTGGGCTAACTGTGACTGTCAGGATTTTCAAAATACCTAGCTCCCATTATTTTCTTTTGCAGAACAAAGGGAATTCAAATGTTTCCTACCTGGATGACCTTTTTGACTCCCAAGCAGGATCTGTTTTTTTCTAGGTTGTATACTGGACACTTGCCACATGGTAGCTTTTCTCCCAGAAGAGAAAGTTCAGACTCTTTTCATGTACTTTCAGTCTGTTCATCCTCATCAAGTTTCTCTTGCAAAGGAAATTCTAAGAGCACTGGGGTACATGGCATCAACCATTCCTACTGTTTCCTTTTCCAAGCTTCACTTGAGAAAGATCCAGTGGTATCTGAAATCTCTTTGGTCTCAGCTTTGTCACCTACTGGATTGTCAGATCCCCCTTCTGCCTTTTCTGAAGAATGAATTGGTGGCAGATTTCTCAGCAGGTCCAGTCAAATTTAGGTCTTGCCTTCAAACCAACTGTTCCCACTCAGGAACTTCACACAGATGCATCAGATATAGCCTGGAGAGCAGGGACAGCCTCCTTGGAAGACTTGGATCAATGGACCCTCAAACAGTGTAGGGAACATACAAATGTAAAAGAGGACAGTCATTCAGGATGTGCAGATCTTCTCTCACAGATTTAAGCCAGTACCCCCAGGATTTTCATGGACAAAACAGTGCATCAAAGAGGGGTTCGACAATGTCCAACTGACTATACAGACTTGCTATTGTGGCTAGGGACCAAGCTATAAAAACAAATATCTTCCTCCAGGCAATTTACATTCCATCTGAAGGCAGTTTTCTTGTGCATTCTTTTGAGCTGGTCCATGGAAGACCCTCCCAATGGATGGTAAGCCAGGAGGTTTCCCCTGGACATAGCCTACAAATGGGGGTATTCCTCAAATAGTTATTTTTGTCCCCACTCAGAAAAGACAGCTTAGTTTGTTTTACTCAAGGATCCATTGTCCCCAGGTCTGGAGGACAGACACCATGTCTTTTTGCTGGGAAAGGAAGTTCCTTTGTGCTTTTCCTACATTTCCTATAATCTCAAAGGTTCTGTTGAAAATCCAGAGAGATGGGACAAAAATCTTGCTGGTGACTCAATTTTGGCCCAGTCAACACTTGTTCTCCTTCATTATCTAGCCAGGAGTCACCATCATAAGTTACCCTACAAATTTGACTTGCTTTCACAAAAAAAAAGGGTTCTCTGTCTCATTCTGACTTGCAGGCTCTCAACCTGACATTGTGGATGATAGAATTTTTGTGATAAAGACTATGCAAATCCCAACCAGACAGGGATTCCCACTATTCTGAGGTGTGAGTTCCTTCAAGTTGGTCTAGCATATTCTTCTAGCAAGGCAGACTTACCTGTAATTTCTGCATGTATACCCCTTAATCCTCCTCTGCTTTCTAGAATTAAAGTCAATGAGTTCTTAAAAGGTGCCTTTCACTTGAATCCATTTAGGAGAGTAGTCCTCCATTTGTGATCTCTCAATTTCTTTCTGCCACCTTTTGAACGGCACCTTTAGCTTTCCTGAAGTTCTGTACTTGAAAACCATTATTGGTAGCCATTTCCCCTGATATGAGGGTTTCTGAGCTTCAGGCTCATATGGCTTTCCCTCTTTTCCTTATTATTCATGATAGGGTGTCTCATACGGTTAACCCTTCCTTCATTCCCAAAGTGGTTAATGAGTTGTCTGTCAATCAGGCTATTAATTTGCCTACGTCCTTTCCAAACCTCCAGAACAAAGGTGGAAGCCCCTTGCACTCCTTGGATGTGCAGAGACAACTAAGCTTCTGTTTTGATAAGACTAAAGGCATTAGGAAGACTGATCAACTTTTTGTTTCCTTTCAGGAAGGGATGTTTAGCAACCTAATTTCCAAGCAGGCATTTGCTGATTGGATCTCCAAATCTATTTACTTTTGGTCCTCTCATCATGGTAAACCCAAATCTTCTGTTAAAGCCTGTTCCACTAGAGCAGTTTCTTCTTCTGGGGCTTTTTCAAGGAAAGTGATTCCAGGGCTATTCTAGAAGCAACCACAGGATCATCTGTTCACATTTTTACAAAATATTGCAGATTAGATGCTTTGTCTAGATCTAAAACTTCATGTGCTAGATCTGTTCTTTTCAAGATTGGTAGACAGCACCCTGTCTCTGTTCCAGCTATCCTTTCTGTTTGATAAGCTTTGGGAATCATCCATCAGTATTGGAATACTGCAGCACTGATCTAAGGAAGGATATATTTAGTTGCATAAGAAATTACTATAACAGTAGAAGTCATGTTGATCTCTGCTGCAGTATTACATCCCATCCTCCTTTCTCCCATTTGGTTCTTCATATATCTGTGGATCAAGGGAGGACCAGTTTCTTGCTCCCCTCCTTTTACCTGTCTTACTTTATTTTTTCCTCGGGTGTCTTTAGGGCACCTGGCACAGATAGTTTGAGGATCTTAAGTTCCTGTATCCAGTTATGTACCCTTAAGCCCTCAAGACTTGGGTCATATGGCAGACATATGGCCATAAGGAAGGTATTGGCTGTGGTGCACCAGACAGATGTCAGGTTACCTCAACAAGATGGCATCAGTATTGGAATACTACAACAGTGATCAGGAGAATGTCTAGTGATCACTGTTTCACTGATCAGTAGAGCATCTAATGTTATGGTAAGTTTTTGCACAACTGTACTTTCTCAAGGGTCCCTGAGATGATTCCACCTGAATCAGTTGGACAGGATGAAATAAGATATAGAAGTTATGTACTTAACATAATGTTGTATCCTTTTAATCTTTAATCCATCTAATTCAACACCCCCCCCCCCAAACCAAATTGTTATGGTAGCTCATCAGGGTTTAGTAGTCCTGCTTAAAGACCTTTGGTTCCACAACAACCATTTTCTTTCAGGATATGTGGTTGACATATCCTCATGTCTTGTAGTAATTAGCATCAAACGTTATCTGAGGTTAGAGCCAGAGCAAGGGTATTATGGGAATTTCTTTGGAGGACCTGCTAGATTGGGTCAGAGAAGCAGCTCATCTCGATTCCCACCATCAAATCAGATGAAGTAAGAGTGAAAATGTAAGAATACAATTTCAATTTAAGTGACTTGCTCAGTATCGCACAGTAGGCAAATGAAGGCTGAAGAATTCGCTCTCAGGACTGCAAGAAAGAAGCTCATTAATTGTCACAAACTGTTGCACTAACTGCCAGACTGTATAAATGAATCCAGCCTCCTGGTGTAGGAACAGAACCCTCATTTTTTTGATCTTCTAGCATCAAAGGTAAGTGCCATATGTGTTGAGTCACTGAACCCTAAATGCTGCTGGAATAAGATGGCCAGGGAAATATTGTACATTGTTTTCTGAGTGAAAGTTGCAAAGATTCCTTCATGTATCTGCAAAATTGTTAGCTGTTTTTTTTTTCTCTCTTTGCTGACTACATTTACATGAAAACGTGCTGTCTGAGGGTGCAAACAGTTAATCATAAGAGTTTTGCACTCTTTGCTAAGGGAAATGAAAAAGTTAAAGATGCCATGGCAAGCGGTTCAATGAAAAATAAAATTTGAAAATATGGGAAGTGAATAAGAGATTGCATTCTCCCCAGCAGCCGTAATACTTTAATGCATTTAATAGAACAATGAACAATTTAGTTTTATTTAAAGGTAGCCGATGCACATTTTCTTAGGGTTAAAAGTTAATGTTTTCTGAAAGCATGCACTCTGTTTTTCACATTTAGGAGGAGAATAGAGAAAATAGACAATAATCAGTGTAAGTGAGAAAATGGGCTGTAATGTGTGCTTTAGCATATATTACCTTAATTTTAGGTTTGGTAAACTCTGAGTACAGCTGTCAGTTTAGGGCAGTTGTTCCTGTCTGGAGGGTTAAACTTTGTTGAAAATGTACATAGTTTTTGTGTATTATAACAGTTAATACAGGAAGGGTGTGTTCTGAAAATGTATTTTTTTTTGTTTGAGGGTTTTCATTAGAGCAATAAGTCTTGAAAATATGGCATAAGTTCAAATGGAGCTGAAAATAAATAACTGTATAAATGATCAGCCTTCCAAATATCATTATATTTATGTAGGAAATACACATTCACAAAAAACTGTCATAGGTGGACAATAGCTTTTTATCATAATGTCTGTATTATCTTGGAAAGTAAATGACCATGTAGTTGCAGACAAAAAGGAAATGTATTGAATTGTATTAAGAAATGCTGAGTGCAAATAGCAGTGCTGCTGGAAAAATGTGCATTTGAATTTGACAAACAATTTCAGGATGCATATTCAGGAGAGAATATAAGGGACGCAGGAAAGGGGAGTAATAATACTGGGTGCTACAGAGATTCCCATAGTAGTAAAATTTTTTAAAAAAATTGTAATGGTAGATTTGTAGTAGTAAAGAGCTGTTGGCAAGGGGGAGAATTATGCTGGCATGTATTTATGTTCCACCAGAAACTGCTATTATGGAACTTAAGAAAATGTGAGGAGAGAGAATCCTCTTTCAATAGAGGAAGATTACCTTTAGATTAATTAAGACTGGAATGTGATTTCCAATAATGAGGATGTATTAGGAGGATCTAAAAAGGAAAATATAAAATATTGTATATTTCTGGAGAAAATTATGAAGATATTTGACGTGGAAGATGTGAATTCAGTAGTAGAAACTCTTGACAGATTTTGCATATTCTCCAAGGTGCAATAGTTGTGCTAGACAAGATAGAAGTTAAATTTCACAGGAGCATGTGCATTTAAAGCCTTTGATACATCCAATGACTATTTCATATCATGCACCAGTAAAAAACTATGATAAAAATGCAAGGTAATGAAGTAAAAATGAAACACTGGTGCTTTCCCACCTACCTTTTAAAACAGAGGAATTTAAGAATGAGCAGTGGTACTTATCTGAGAGCTATTAAGGAAGGTAGAAATATCTTGAGAAAGGATAGCTAGTAACTAAGATGAAATGAAAATGGAATTTAAAAATAGGATAAAATGGAAGAGAATGAGATTGGACTAAGAAGAAATAGGGGTTATTTAGAGGGCCTGTCAAAGGTTAAAGTACTGGAAAATAAGAGGAATCTCACAGAACAAGAAAAGGAGTAACTGCAGTGTTATAAAGAGAACATAAGGGAGTATTTGGATTATAAGCATAAGTTTAGAAAAATTGCTGTTAAGCAACTATTTTTTGATAACTCCAGAGCTCAAAAACTTTTAGCACAATCACTTGGGCAACAAAAAGTAGAAATGATGGTCACCAAGCTTAAGGAGCCTATGATAGGAAACATAACCAGGGATTTCCAAGATGGCTGCACATTGAGTAATAGTTTAATTGTAGGTCTCCTAGTGTGAAAATAAAAACTCAGTAGAGAAAGCCAGTGGACTTATACTTCTGGATAAATTTCAGTAACTGGCTAGTAAGTGCACTGCTTGAATGCCAGGAAAAAAGAAATAGAGGATCTGAAAGAAAAGCAGCTATAAAAGGTGAGGAGAAAACAATGACTAGGAAGAGTACTGCAGCTGTTCGGCAAAAAGCAGTGCAAGCTCTAGACATGGCTTCCAGTAACCTAGAGGAAAGTATAAGACAACTGCATACATACCTGATTAAAATAAAGAAAACACTGATGGAGTATATCAACTGAAATAAATAAAGGATGGAAAAATGGAAGAAGCTTTAAACAGATATTCAGATGAGGTGATAAAACTGCAAAAATCAGAGGTCAAAATGAAGAAAAGACTTGCTGAATATGAGACTGCTCCAGAAGAGATGTTTCAAAATTAATAGAATTATAGGACAGAGCACATAAGGAAAACCTGAGATTTTCTGCTGTACCAGCGAAGCTGGAAGGAACAGACTGTATTAATTTTATGAAAGCACAAATAAGCAACTGGACTGGTATCCCACAGCAGGAGTTGTTAATTGAAAGGGCATATCGTGTGTATGCTCCATACCCGAGTATGAGGAAGCAACCTAGACCCCTACTGGTAAAGATGCAATCCTGCCAGCAGAAGGAGTTGATTTTGACAAAACTGTGGCAGAAGGACAAAGTACTAAAAGCGAGAGACAGCAGAGTGTTTGTGGAAAATGTTTACTCACTGTAAACCAGGCAGAAGAGGAGTAAATTTATTCCGCTATGCAGGAAATGTCAAGAAGCAGGAGTGAGATCCAAACTGCTGTACCCAGCTGTCTTCAAAATATTCTTTCTTGTAGGGGTAAAATCATTTTTTTGATGTAGTACATACTAAGGAGGAAATACAAAAGTTTGTCCAACAAAACGTGAGTTGTGAAACAGAAGGAGATTCTGCTGCTTGTTCTTGTAATAAAGACAAACGGAGAAGACTGTGCCAGTTAAATCTTCTCCAGTGTTTCAACTAAAAATATTTGAGAGAACATAACAGCACAAGAGTTGACTAGAGTAGCAAGAGTACATTGGAAGTGAAGCAGAGGCGGGATTTGGAAGATGGAGATGAACAGGAATAAAACCAGTAACTTGGAAATTGACAAATGTGGTATTACAAAGCAATAATTATATTTGTGAAACATTACATAAGAAAATCCGGAAATATTGGACTTTTTTGACTTTATTGAACATGTAGGGTACTCTAAAGCATATGCTCTACTTCATGTCATTAATGTTAGGAAAAATACTTGGGAGAGAGGAAGAAGAGGAAGAAAGTTTTACTGTAAGTAAAGCTATTTTTCTTAATAATAATATTTTTATAGTACATGGTTTTCTTTGCATGCTATAAAGTAAATTTTCTCATTTGTTTTTAAGTGTAGTTGGGATACTAATGAAAATAAATGCTCCTGCTTTTTTCTTTTCTGTATCCTTTCTCTCTTTCTCCTTGTTCAGTTTTAAGATGTATAGGTACTGCAATATAACAAAAGAAGAAAAGTCTGTTCAAAAGATCATGACAGAAGAAACTGATGCATTTTTTTCTCATCCTTGCATAAGGAATTTACTGGATTAAGGCCCTTAACTTGCTCTAGTAACACATTTTAAGAGAAAACAAATAAATGAATAAGAATATTGAATATTATAAAGCTTTTTCCTAGCAAATAAATGTATGCTTAGTAGCAACTCTGTGTCTGGTCCTCATGTCTCCATGGAGACGATCAAAGAGCAGTGGCTAGGAGATGATGTTTTCTGAAAACATTCAAGTGTTTTCCTATCTAGGAGAGCTATAAAGATAAGACAAAAACAGATAGCTAGTAGAAAGACAGGCTGTGTACCATGTGTCTTAACATGGATACCCTTTCTTTAAGGTTAACGTCAGTCTGTGATTGGTGACTCAGTTTGGGGCACGTGTTCCTATTTGGAGGGTAAAACTTCAATATTTGAAGATGTATATAGTTTTGTGTGATAATATTAAGTTAATAGGTGTTTGGGGGTATTGGGTGTGTGTGCTTTTTGTTTTTGTTTAAGGACTTTCAGTAATGTTTTATAAGATGTGACATAGGCTCAAATGGATATGACAAGAAACACCTGTGCAAAAGATAAACCTTCCAAACAGTGTATGCATGTAACACAAAGGCTGGAACTAGACACTTAACAAAAAAGCTGTTAAACATAAAAGGTGGGAATAATAACATTTTAACGCAATGATGCTTTCTGTAATGTCTTTAAATGTCAGTGGTCTCTCAGATAAATACAAAAAAGAAAGAGTAGTGAACTACATTAAACAATGTTGAGTGCAAATAGCTATACTACAGGAGAAAACATTGAAAAGAACTGGACATGTGTATTTGATAAAGAAAGATTTTCAGGGTGGTTATTCAGCAGAATACCTGGGACAAAGGAAAAGGGAGTATTTATATTAATTGCAAGAGGAGTCCTAATACTAATAGAAGAGGATAAAAAAAGATAATGGTAGATTTGTAGTACTAAAGGCTTACTGGCAAGGGAGGAGGATTACACTGGCATGTATTTATAGTCCACCTAAAACTTCTATAATGAAGCTTAAAAAATTTTGAGAGAAATAATCAGCTTTCAGCAAGGAATATTACTTCTAGATGGAGACTGGAATTTGATTTGCAGCAGTGAAGAAGTGTCTTGGGGGGGGGGGGGGGGCTCAGAAAGGAAAATGTAACAAAGGAGGGTATATTTTTTAAGAAATTTATGAAGATATTAGGCGTGCAAGATGTGAGTTCAGTATTAGGAGTTGGAAGTGAATTTACATATTTCCCAAGATACAAAAACTGGGCTAGGCTAGACAGAATTTATGTATGCCCTTCTATTCTTATGTTGTTGCAGCATTCTTAACATGAGAGAAGCACTGCCAAAGGCAGACCCAATGTTCTGCCAGTATACAGAAGGCTTTAACTACTGCAAGGTATGTGAGATTGTAGCACAAAGGCCAGCGTAGGCCATAAAAGCGATGTCTGCATGTACCATCCTCAGAACTTCTCTGCCATCAGTCCAAATGCCATCTACGATTGTTGGTCTGCAAGCCTGAGGTGTTTGCTGATTACAAGAGATTCAGATAAGTGTCCTATTAGGGTTTCCTTTTAATTTTAGTTACTGCCCTTTTTGCTTTAAAGTTTACATGTCATCCAAAAAGGGAAAATGCCAGTGTGGAAGACAAATTCCGAATAAAGACGGTCATGATCAGTGTCTCTTCTGTTTAGGGCCCAACTACGACCACAAGTCTTGCCCTGTTTGTAAAGCTTTTATCCCTAAATCCCTACATAGCCACCTTTCCTCTCAATATTTATCTTGAGAGTCGGAGATTGAGAAGGTTACGTGGGACATTATGGAGGGTACGTTGGGACATTCTGCTGAGCCTGCTTTGAAGAAGGCTAAGAAACTTAGGCCTGAAGCTTCAGCTATGCCTCCCCTTCCGGATGTCTCCCTCGAGGCCAATGAAGGCCTGGAATCACAAGATTTTGGCTCTGATCCTAAGGCTGGTAATGATTTGGAGGCCACAAGGGATCCTGCATCAGCATGTCCTTGGAGGCTTTGCAGACATCTGCTTCGGATGGACAGGGGGAACCAAGGCTTATAGTTTCAGAAGGCCCTTGAGGTATTCTACAAATTTTAGTAAGGGAGGATGTCCCAACGACTGTCATTGAATGTAAGCCTATGTCGGGTCCCTCCATCTGTCACAGGGCTGATGCTCCTCTTAAAAAGAAGCAGAAGGCAAGTCATGTTTCTGTTCCTCAGGACTCACCTGCTGATTTGCAAGCTTTTTCACAGGGTTTGTTCAATACCTTTATGGTTCTTAAACCTCTCTGTGGCGTTTCTCTGCCTAACCTTCCTTTAACTTCTTCACCACAGAAAAGGATCAGAATACAGGATTCTTTTAAATTGGATTCCTCAGAGGATGAATCGTTGGCTTATTCTGCTCAGATTACTTCCCCCTTGGAGTATCCCTCCTCTTAAGAAGAGTCTAATGGCACAGAGTCTCCTGGTGAAGATATCACCTTTGGGAAGACTGTTGCCAGGCTGAGAGAGTATTTTAAGTGGGACTACTCTTAGGTTTCTGAAGTGCAGAAAAGGGTACTATGACTTTATTCAAATGGATTCTCCCTCTCCTTCTGCTGTGCCTCCATTTTTACCAGCTTTTCATGATGCCTTCTCATCGGCATCAAAGACTCTGGACTCTCAGCCACCTCCTCCTATAATGCCAGATAAGTTCTATAAAGTTCCAGAGGACTGTAAATTTCTATACAAATGCCCATCAGCAGATTCAGTTACTGTTTCTGTGGTTGCTGATAAACCTTCCAGAGTTTTGCCATCCACTTCTCTTCTCCCTTCAGATAACGAGTGTAAGACCATGGAAAGGTTGGCAAAAAGGGTTTATACCTTGACCACCCTAGCTTTCTGTGCTATCAGTTACCAAACCAATATGACCAAGTATGCTTTGGCTGTCCTCTCACAGACTACTTATCTTCTCTCTGACCTACCAGATTCAGAAGTTAAGTCACAGCTGTAACCACTTCTTGTGGCTTATTCCCAGGTGGCACACCACTCTGTTAAATGCAGTTATGATGCAGCCAGTGCAACTGCTAGAGCGGCTTCATTGGGCTCTGTTTTGAGAAGATACTCCTGGTTGAGGTTTCAACCTCTTCCAAATGACTTTTGAGGCTAAATTACTGGACACTCCCTTAGATAATAAGGCTTTGGGGTTGCAGCAGCAGATTTTTCAAGTCCTTGCAGGAGAAAGGTGAAGAATTACAGGACCTAAAACACATTTTTGTGTCTCCGGTTCCTAAATTCCAAACAAATTACCCAGCTAAAACTCTTTTGTTAGGAAACATCTCGCACTTCTCCTTCCAGAAGTAAGAAACCTGCTGTTTCAAAACCCTGTCAGCCTGCTCCTGCCTTGGAACAGCCTTTTCCAGACAACACAGGCAGTCTGTGACTACCAACATTTTCTCAGTCCATTTCCTCTTTCTGCATTTTTTCCCTGTCCCTTCCAGTCTGAGAGCATATGACTCAAGACTCATGGGTCATTTCCATTATCCACAAAGGGTATTTCTTGGTGAGGGAAACTCTTCCATCTTTCATGAGCATTGCCCAACCACCTCTAGAGCAACTGCACTTCTTTCCAGAGGTGCTTCAGGTATTGAAATTCCAAGGAACTATTCAAGAAGTTCCACTACGCCAAAAAGGAAGAGGCTTGTACTCCAGGATGTTTCTAGTTCCCATAGAAGATGGCCCTTGGAGACCCATTATGGACCTGTAACACCTCAACACCTTCCTAAAGGTCCCAACCTTCTGCATGCTCTCTCTGCATACCTTGTTTCCCCTTATCTTTCCAAAAGGCTTTATGGTTTCCGTAGACATCAAGGATGCCTACCTTCACATTCCCATCCATCCCCTTTTCAGGAAATGTTCGTGTTTTTCTGTTGCTTCATCACATTTTCAGTTCTCTGCTTTGCCCTTTAGTCTCTGTATGGCACCAAGGGTATTTGCAAAATGCTTGGCTCCTGTGATTGCTAATTGCAGACTCCAGAGTAAACAGATCTTTCCGTATCTGGGCAATCTCCTGCTCCATGCACTCCTTCCAGAGACTGTAACAACAGCATCTCCATTTCAGTATTTCCCTTGTGCAAACTTCCAAAAATCTTTCCTCATGCCTTCACAAGACCATGTCTTCCTGGGTGCAGAATCCAAACAGATCACATGTTGGCCTCCCTGCTTCCTCAGAATGTTCTCTGTCTAGCTAATTTCTTCCAGACCTTCTCCCTCTGCAGTCTCTTACAGCCAGGGAGTTTCTCTGCCTTTTAGGGTTCATGGCATCCACCATCCTTATATTACTTGTGGCCAAACTTCATATTTCAGTGGTACCTCAAGTTAGTTTGTAGCCAACATGTGCACCCACCAGACTTTGTTGTCCTTCTTCCTTGTCTAAAAACGGAACTGAACCCAGGCCTTCCTCTGCATCCTCCTTTTCCAATTCAAGAGTCGTACACAGATGCCTCAGACGTGGGTTGGGGGCAGCTTTTGAAATCTGAAAGGTTCAAAGTCTTTCGTCCCCTTCTCAAAGGGAGGAGCACATAAACATAAGTGAGATGAGAGTCCTGCTGTTGACTGTACAGAATTTTCACTCTTTCTTTCATCCAGGTCCTCTAAAGCTGTTTACAGACAACGTAACAGTTCTTTGGTATGTAAACTAACAGGGGGCGGGGTTCAAAATCATACCTTCTGTGCAGGCTAGCCTTCATAAAATGGGAACTGGCAACTCAGTACCATGTCATCCTTCTGGCAGTATACATATCCTCCAATCAGAATATAGTGGCAGACACACTGAGCAGGTCCATGACTCAATCCCACAAATGGATGCTTCACAGGGATGTGTTTCTGGACATTCTCCACTGGTGGGGTGTGCCTCAAGTAGAGCTCTTTACCTCCCCTTTGAACAGACCGCTTCCAAAATTTAGTGCCAGAGTTCCAGACCTGGTGTGGAAGGTGGATGCCCTTTCTTTCTCATGGAAGGGGATGTTTCACTATACATTCCCCCCTCCTCTCTTACCGGCTTTCAGAACGTTCTGCTGAAGATTCAGCAGAACAAACCAAAAATCTTGCTAGTGACTCACTTTTAGCCAAGACAGCATTGGTTTCCTATTCTGCATTTAGTCAAGGGCAATCATCACAGGGTGGATCTTCTCACACAAGACAAGGGATCTTTCATACACCCACACCTGTCAACTCTGCATCTGACACTGAGGGTGATAGGCTTTTGATTCTTTTTAGACTCCTCTTTTCACAGGACGTGCTTAGGGTTCTACAGGAGGCCAGAAAACCCAATACTTGGAAATCCTACTTATCCAAATGGAAGTTGTTTCCATTGTGTGTCTTTCTTGTAAACTAGACCCACTTTCTGTGGATGTTCCTCTAGCTTTATCTTACTTGTGTGAACTACTCAAGGCTGGATTGGCTAATTCGTCAGTAAAAGCTCATCTGTCAGACATTTCTTCTTGTCTGTCTTTCTCTCCACTTTTGGCCTCTAAATTGGAGGTTAAGCTCTTCCTTAAAGGCGTCCTTCACATCAGACCTCCCCAAAAGCCTGTTCCTCCTCCTTGGGACCTCAGTTTTGTCTTGGAAAAACTCACTGGGCTCATTTTGAACCTACAGCTACTCTGCAACACTGAACTTGGAAGACTGTGCTATTACTAACCATCACTTCAGCCAGGAGGGTATCCGAACTTCAAGCCTTGATGGCTTCTCCCCTTCTTGGTTTTCCATAAGGATAGGGTTTCTTTGTGTAGTAACCCTTCTTTTATGCCCAAGGTTGTGAATGAGTTGTCACTTAATCTATTCATTGGCCTACTTTTTCCCCTCTCCACAATCATCTATTGAGAGAGTTCTACACACCTTGGATGTGCATAGACAACTCAGATTTTACTTGGATAAAACTAAGGCTATCTGGAAGTCTGATCAGCTTTTTTGTTTCTTTACATCTGTTTCCAAGCAGACCATTTCCACTTGGATTTCTAAGGCTGTTTCCTTTTGTTATGTTTTTCATGGTTAAGAGCCTTTCTACTCCTGTTAAGACTCGTTCTATGAGAGCTGTGGCTTCTTCAGTTGCTTTTTTTCAAAGGTTTGGATACTAACTCCGTCTTAGAAGCAGTACCTGGTATTCTGTTCATACCTTCACTAAACATTATAAACTGGATGGCATCTCCAAATCTAGAGCTGGCTTTGCTAGAGCCATTCTCCATGGCTTTTTAAAAAGCTCCTCTACTATTTCCCCTTCCCTTTCTTCCTCATGAGCTTTGGTACTCTCCCTCATGTTAAAAATACTGCAACATAAGAATAGAAGCACATAAAATAGCTGTGTAAAATCTTACCATAACCATAGATGTCCTTCTCTTCTGTGTTGCAGTATTCTATCCTTCACACCTTCCCCCTGTTTTTTGTGTTTTTTCACCTGGATGTATGGTTACCTCCTTTTGTTCCTTAGGCTGGTGTTCTTACTAGATCATTCAGTTCTGAGGATGGTACTTGCGGATGTTGCTTTTATGGCTTATGCTGGCTGCTGGCCTGTGTGCGATGTCCCATGTACCCTGCAGAAGTTAGTCTTTCGTATACTGGCTGAATGTTGGGTCCTCTTTAGGCAGCGTTTCCCTCATTTTAAGAATGCTGCAGCATAGATAAGTAGGGCATCTGCGGTTATAATAAGATGTTACACAACTGTTCTTTCCCAGGAGCATATGCATTTAATTGAAAGTCTTGAAACATACCCAATAACTATTTCAGATCATGCACCAAAAATAACTAAAATAAAAACACAGAATAATGAAATAAAATGAGATACTGGCACTTTCCCATCTATCTGTTGAAAAAAGAGGAATTTAAGGAATGGGTAGTGGAAATTTTACAGGAGCTATTAAAGAAGATAGACATTTTCTTCTGAATATATAGCTAGGGAGTGGGATAAAATTAAATTGGAGTTTAAAAATAGTGTGGAAATAAAAGAAGGGGAGATATGGTTAAGAAGTAACAATTATTTAGAGGGACTGATGAATGTTTAAGTATTGCAGAATAGGGGGAATCTCATAGAACAAGAAGAGGAGCAACTGCAGAATACTAAACAGAAAAATAAGGGATTACCTTGATGATATGTATGAGTGCAGAAAGATTGCTGGTAAGAAAATGATTTTTTGATAACTAGAGCACAAAAACTTTTAGCACAACAACTCGGGAGCAGAAATTAGAAAAGGCTGTTGCCAAGCTTAGGGAGATTACAACAAGGAAGATAAGAGATCCTATAGGTATTAGACATATTTCAGAAATTCTGTGAAAGTCTGTATAAAGCAGAGAAATATGGAAGTCAAGAAAAAATACAAATGGAAATGTTTATGGAAGAATTAAACATGCCAAGGTTAGAGGTTGATGAAGCTCAAATGCTAACAGGATAGGAGAAGATGAGATAAAAATGGTGATGTATAACCAATCCTCAGGAAAGTCCTCAGGAATAGATAGTATTCCTGTGGCCATTTGGAAGCTAGGAGGGGAAAAAAGTATTAAAGATATGGAAGGTTTGTTTAACAGTGTTTTAAGAGGAGGAGAAGTACCAACATCTTGGAAGAAAGCAGGGGTAGTTATAATACCTAAAGAGGGTAAAGACCCATCAGATCCAGCTTTCATACAGGCTCATTTCATGCTTAAAAGTGTATGTCTATAATGGCTAAACAAATGGCAAAAGTGATGCCAAAATTGATAGATACAGATTATTGCATTTTTTTCTGGAGGGAGGGAAACATTTGACAACATTAACAGAGCATTGAATATCCAGAAGGAAGCAAAATGTAAGAAAATACTACTGTTATTAGTGGGTCTTGATGCAGAAAAAGCATTTGACAGAGTAAGCTGGTACTTTGAGCAGGGCAATGGAAGCATTTGCATTTCCTGATAAAATTACAAAGTTGATTATGAGTATATATGAGGGATCGGAGGCAAAAATTAAACTGAGTGGGTTCCTCTCTGATAATTTCTGCTTGAGCTTAGGAACAAGACAGAGTTGTTCTCTTTTTCTTTTGTTATTTGCATTATATTTAGAACCATTGGCAAAGAAAATAAGAAATTTAGAAATTCAAGGATATAATTGGTATGGTAGTCAAGAAAAGCTGGCTTTTATTTGCAGATGATGATATTTTATACCTGATGAAACCAGAAAAGGACATTTTAGGGTTGGGGATCATTTTGACGCCGTTCTGCAGTATCCATATTTATGGAGATGTTAAAATGAAGTACTTAGGAGAATGGATTAAAAATTATTCTGGTGTGGCAGCTAAGGATATGTGGGAAGAGATTAAACAAATAATACAAAAACTTGAGAAATTGGCAGCTCTGTTATATGGATAGTAAGACGCAAGCAGTTAAAATGTTTTTAGTTCCTTTGGTCTTATACACTGTTCAAGCATATTTTTATCAAACAGATGAGAAGTTGCAGATAGCAATTAATAAAGAGCTGAAAGATTTTATCTGGGAGAAGATAGCAAGAGTCGGATAAGCTACTCAGTTTGAGTTGAGTATTTCAGAGCTACACAGTTAAGGTTCCTATACATAGCACTAGCAGAAACCTATAATTCAAAGTGGAAGGGATGATTATGAAATGGGGGGAAGCTCAAGAAACAAGGAGGGACTGGGATTTTGGATACAGATCTTTAAGGAGAATAACAATAGTCATACATATTATATTCATAAAGTAATAAAGTATTCTAAGAGATAAGCCAACACCGGAATGGAGAAAGGAGATTCTGCCAATAGGGATGACTGCAATTAGGGATACAGACAATAGGCAAGAAGGTCTAGAATTTGTTGAAGAAAACTGGCAAAGGAACCAAGGTACTGGGAGCAAATAACTAGAGAGGGAGTGGTAATAGAATGGGAAAATCCCAAGAATTTATTTGGACTGCAGGATAGAGATTGCCTTCACTATCAAGGATTGATATCAGAGTAAAGGCAAAGAGAAGGAAGTAGGGGGTTCCTAAATGAAAGACCAGCACTTGTAGAGTTTTTAGTAGACTCTAGAACAGAAGCTGCTGTTATTTTCTGGGTGTGTAATGAGTTGGCAGACTTCAAAGATTCCTTGCAGACTACTCTGTCAGAGATGCTGGGTGAGCAAGTTGGTGAAGTGATTTTTCTGAGCTATGATGCAGAATCTGAATTGCCTAGGCACAGTAAGGCCTTGGTGAGAAATCCCTCATGTTAAGAATACAGCAACAGTGAAAAGAAGGACGTCTATCATTATGGTAATATTTTACACAACTATACTTTTTTGTTTAAAAAAAAAAAAGAAAAGAAACAAACATAATCAAAGTTCCTAGAAGAGGTATCACAGATAATTCTGAAATTTTAGTAACATTTGTATAAACCAAAGTAATGAAGAAATGAAGGTAGAGCACAAATGGAAATGTTTGTGGAAGACTTAATTATACCAAGGTTAGAGGACGATGAGTGTCAATAACGAATAGATAAGATGGAAGGAGAAGAGATAAAAAATGGTTGTGTGTAACAAGTCTGCAGGAAAGTCTCCAGAAACAGATGGTATTCCTGTGGAAGTTTGGAAGATAGGAGGGAAGAAAGTGACAAATTATCTGGAAGGTTTTGTTTAGTAGTATTTTAAATGGAAGGGAAATGCCAACATCCTGGGAAAAAAAAAGCTACGGTGGCTGTGGTAAAGACCTATTAAATCCAACTTCATATAGACCAATTTCAGTTTTAAACCCTGATTATAAAGTGTTAGCTAAAAGAATGGCAAAGGTGATGCCAAAATTGCTAGATATGGATCTGGATCAGAATGTAAGAAAATACCACTGGGTCTTGATGCAAAGAAAACCTTCAACAGCATAAAACGGGATTATATGAGTAGGACAGTGGAAGCATTTGCATTTCCTGATACAATAATAAGGTTAATTTGGAGGATATATAAGGGACTGGAGGCAAAAATCAAAGTGGGAGGAGGGTTCCTCGCTGATGAGTTGTCTGAACAGATGAACCAGGCAGGGGTGTCCTCTTTTCCATTTGTCACGGTGTTGTATTTAGAACTATTGGCAGAGAAAATAAGGGAATCATAAAGTCAAGGATACAATTGGCATTGTAATCAAGTAAAGTTGGCTTTATTTGCAGACGGTATTATTTTTTACTTGATAAAACCAGAAAAGGACATTGCAGTGTTGTGTTACTCCTGGCATTCCATGTTAAGCCCTGTTGAATCAAAAACAGAAAAAGACCCGTCTCACCCTGTCTTCTAGTTCATAGCTCACGTCTGTCTAGTTTCTCTTGCTTTTAGTGTAGAGTATGATTGCTGTCCCCATGCTTGCTGTTGTCTGTGGGTACTTCTCTTTCTTCCCATTTCCCCAAAACATGATGGTTGAATTGGCTACCCTAAACTGTGTGTGTGTGTGTGTGTGTGTGTGTGTGTGTGTGTGTGTGTGTGTGTGTGTGTGTGTGTGTGTGTGTCTTAAAACAGACCAGTTTCCATTTGATGTTAACAAATAAGTTCAAGAGAGATTATGAGGGATATTGTGCCAAGTCTTGCAGAAAATATTTTGAAGTGAACAATTTCATATTTCATTTTAGGCCTTTCTTTCCTGGTACAGTAGAAGTGTATTATATATTCTAGAAGGGTTCAGGAGTAGGAAAATTTTTGTAGAGAAAACCTATGGTGAACCCTAGTTTGGGATAAGCTGGTTGTCTACGAGGTCTAAGAAGACACTGACTTTATGCACTTTAGCAAGTGGTACAGTAGAATTGTTGATATATTTGGTTAGTGGGTATATGGAGTTTTGGGGCATATTCAGAGTATAAACAGTAAACCTCACTTTTTACAGTAGCAGGGTGAGTTGATGAAAAACATTGGTAATGTGCATCAAGGCATTGCTGATGTTTTTGTCCAAGAAAACATTAAGTGGCACGAACAGTGGCAAGGTTGGCACACAGATTATTAAATCTGATTTTAAAATACTTGATGGTAGCTTCAGGACTACTACTGGTGGTATTACTTTCATAAGGTGTGCATGGCTTAGAACCCAGATGTTCTCTGATGACACGTCAACTTTTCAGTGCTCCATTGTGTCATAATTTGCTGTTTTCTCCTGCTTCCCAGAAGGTATTGAAATGACTACAAAAGAATAGCAAGATCATGAAATAAAAATCAAGTGCTATATCCAACAGTTCCTAAATACTCAAGAAATTGCTAAATGTTAGGTCTTTAACTGTAAACTAACTTAACGTGTATGGAAAAAAGAGAGTCCCAAAAGAAACCTTTCTGCAGTCCCAAATACTGGCAGCAAGAAAATTCCCAGCAAGATTAATCAGATAACAACAGTCATTGATGGTTATTTACACTCTCACCATGTTCCTCCAGCCAGCCCCTATAAGGAGGGGCTTTTGTCATATCTGCATTTTCAGAATTTCAGAAAACAGCAAGCAAATGGATTAGAGAAGTATTAGTAGTAGGGTTATGCCACAGAATTTTGTGCAATCGCAATACCAGGCTACTACACCTACTTCTCAGAGATTAAGTCCACTTGGCTGTGCCTTTAATTTAACAGTCAACATAGAACTGTATAGCACAGTTTTTATAACTGGCATTAAAGGAAAAGGGCTTGTATGCAAGATTCATCCTATTGCAAAATAACTATCATCAGTGGAGGTTTATTGGGTATAACCTACTTGCGCCAGGTTATCATGAGAGCAAAGGTCAAGATGTTGAACGTACAAAAGCACTACTTTTTGTTTGCTGCAGAGTCTGTCTATGCTGTCTGTAGACGTGCAGTGTACTTGCTTATGTATCTTTATTCATAGCCATACCTCTCAACTGCTGTGATTTTGTCCTGCAAATTTAACATTGCTCCTCTTAGATTTGTTGGGGTACCATATAAAATCAGATGTGTTTATGGATACTAAGATTAAGTAAATAAACTAAGCATATACACCTATTCATTTCCACTGACTTTACAAAGTTTAATATACAAAAAAAAAAAACTCCTGTTATGAAACTGGCTCCTCTTTATGACCATCAATTATAATTTTTAATACTCTGAGATTGAGAGGTTATGTTCAAAGTGCTCACAGGCAGTTTCTCAGTTTTTATGTGGAGTACTGCCATTGAAAGTAAATCCCATTGATATTTTATGTTTCTGCTTTACTTTGAGTCTTCAACAGATTCTAGGCTTCAGCATTTCCTCACATTATTTGCTTGGCAGTTTACATTTGCCCTTATATAGGTGATGTCCTCATGTGCATCTGTGTGTGTGTGTGTGTGTATATATATATATACGTGTACATAGTGTGTGTGTGTGTGTGTGTGTGTGTGTGTGTACATTAACCAAACTAATGACTTTTTGGTTTTTACATCACAAGTAGAAAACAAAAAAAATCCTTACTTAGACATACTACTTCAGAAAGACTATGTGGAAAGTACTTAAATTTCTCAAATTTATAGAAAGCCCACTTATTCCAGTACCTTCCTCCATTATACGAGCTCACACCCAATCCAGCAAAAGAGAGCTATTGTTAAGGGACAATACGTAAGGGCAGCAAGGATGGTAACCAAGGACAGTGACTTTGTTATAGAATGTAAAACTATGGAAACAATGTTTTTAAAGAGGGGATGTACTAGACATATGACAAATTGATGAATGAGGTAGTGGCAAAGAGGGGGTCTAAACATTTTCATCCCTGGCATCTCGAGCATCTAAAAGACAAGAGAACCCTCTTGACTGTACCCTCTGTTTGTATAAGAACTCATTCATCAGTACTTTTAGCATGGATAGTGGTATAGTAAGGTGAGTCCTTGAAAATAATCAGGCTATTATTGAAAATGACAGAGAAATTAATTTAAAATTGTGGGTAAAACCCACAATTGTACATAAAAAGGTTGTACTTTGAAGACTATCCTTGAAAGAACCCCCCTCCCCCCCAAAAGTCACCAACCTAATCTTATGGTTTGGGGGATGAGGAAATGTGGGCACTACCATTATTGTAAGTGATTAAAGTGGGAGAACAACATTTAATTAAAAATAGACCCTTCGATATAAAGGGGCGATTTAATTGTCAAACTAGAGGGGTTGTTTATATTACCCTATGCCAGGGATGTAAATGTTTTTACATAGATGGAAAAGACAGAACATACTCTGAAGGAGCATATATATGAACACCTGTATGAGATTAAAAAAAAAAAGTAATTAGAATTTTAAGATGTTACATACACAATATATATATATATATATATATATATATATATATATATATATATATATATATATATATATATATATATATATATTTATGTGTGTGTGAGTGTATAAAATGATTTTTGATGTAGCTTTTTTCTGTAACAATTTGTTACATTTAAAAACACTTGGCTTTATTTATACCTAAAGAAAGAAATAAAGCATGACGTAAGGCACTTGGGGTTGTACCCCTTTAAGAATGATGGACAGCTGGTTACACGTAACTACAAGTGGTTCTTTTAAAATTGTGAATAACAAGTTTGTAATTTATCCGAAGAAGTTTTGGGGATACCAGGACGAAAGCACTTATCCTTTATTGTTTTTAACATTGGAATGGTAGATGTCGCAAGGGAGTCTTGCTAAGTGATGTATAGGCTGAGTACAAAAATAATAATTCTTCTTGAGTGTCATTTATGTGGGCAACAGCCCAAAACATTTTTGTACTACTCTGCAGGCAGTTTGTTTGCATCCCAATCCATCAGCAAATGGAGATGTTTCTACTCCCTTTGCCAACTGGAGCTTTGCTCAGCCACAGATGTCTTTTCTGCCTTGTGGCCCCAGAGACTGCTGTATGCATTCCCTCCCTTTCCCATGAATGAGAAGTGCCTTCTAAAAGATAGGCATCTGAGAGAAAAGATGATCCTTGTGGACCACCCCACCCTTACAGGCCGGAACAAATATGGTTTTCCATATTTGCCCAAGTACAGATCACTCCCTCAGTCTGACTTCCAGTGGTACAGAGAATAATTTGTCATCCCTTTGGGAAAATCTTGCTAGACTTTCATAGTATGACTGTCAGAGCGGCTACTCCATTTTGCTTAATAATTAGATCTCAGGACTTCTGTCACCATGTAGTGTCCTTCAACACAAAAGCAAATGTACAGTAACAAGAAGCTGTCAGCCTGGACCTGTACTTCAGTCCCTGTTTTGATAATCCTGGCTTACTCATCAGATAACTTTGACAGTGGCTCAAACCAGTGCACAATCAAAATAAATTTTGCTGCTATTTCTGTTTTTTTTTTTTTTTCAGTTATACCATGGATCTCAGACTTTGTCTTTCATCAGCATCTGTATGGCCTTCCTCAGGTGTGCGTTTGTGCTTATGTTCCATCTCCAGTACTTGGTCCTTCTGTTGGATATATATTTTATGCAGGTAAGGCTTAACCTCACCACCCTCTGAGCCACCAGTAGCAGCAGGACTGAAATTCCCCACCTGGAAAACTCCGATCCTAGTGACAGTCACCAGATTTTCTGAAAACTGTAACTGCAGTGTATTTCACTTTTGACACCACAAGGCATTTTGCATTGGAAATACACAAATAGTGAGTTAGAAGGAGATTTATCTTCTGCCATGTCCATTAGATTTTACATATGATGAGTGTTACCTTTTTAGTTGGTAAGGATTTTATGCTCAAAGTCATATATGAGGCATGTAATATTAGCTTCTTGGAAGTAGTATTAATCTGTCAATCAGTAGTAAAAGGGGACAATGGAAAGTGGAGAAAACAGATTTGGTTAAAAATTAGAACCCACAAGAAGGATGGCTAAATAGACACTTAGTTTCTCCTGGGATGTCAGTGGTTTGGCAGATCCTGTTAAGAGGAGAGTGTTTACTCATTTTGTGCCATACAACTCTGAAAGTTTGTATCTTGAGCCTTTTGATAAAATCATATCATACCCTCACAATTCAAACGGGTCTAAATTACGTAATCGAAGTATGACAACTTTGAATGTTATATGGTTGAGACCATATGTTCGAAGTTGTCATACTTCAAATTCAAAAAAAAATAAATAAATAAAATACAGGAACAACTTCCTGACCGGTGTAAGCTGGGGGAAGCCCCCCTGCAGCTACCACTCTTTAAATATACCAACTCCTTTACCGCATTGTAGTCTGGTCTTGGAGTTGGTATATTTAAAGAGCAGGGTGTGTGGGGGGTGCAGGGGGAGCTTGCCCCCCCCCCCCACTTACAACCCTTTATTTTATTTTTTGTTGTTTTATTTTGTTTTTTTTACGTGTTCAAAATTCTGTAAGCTCAAACATATAGGTTCGAACATATGGTGTTCAAACTTACAGAATTTCAACTACATGATATAGATATATGTTTGTATTTCTGGAACCAGAGATAATTACTAAAGAAGTTTAAATGGCAAGCTGTTCAGTACATGCTACTATTTACAGTTGTTACTTTAATTAGATTTTTAGGCTGGAAATGGTTTTGTAAGTGACAATAGACAGTGAATATTAATTTTATAATAGTATGTAAATAACATAGTGCCCCAGTAATCACTCAAGTTGCAAGCATACTGTAAGCAACAATTTGTTCATCCTACTTCGAGCTTTCATTTGAAGCCAGTCAGATCTGTTTTTGCCTCTTGGTTATTAAGTTTTTTAGAAAAACATGAACATTTTGACAGTATAAATAGTATATAATTAACAATTCTATACTATTCGCTGCACTTCGTAGAGGTCAAATAACAGTGTAGTTCTGTTGTCTGTCTTGTTTTCTTTAAGATTAAATCTTTCAGTAGTAGCATGTATGCTGCATGGTTTTGCAATTGTTAATATAAATATGAGCAGACAGTTTTAGATGTCAAGAGATATCAGTAAAATGGTCTTTGAGAAACACCAGGGAGGCATCACCAGGGTTTATGTATATTTAGAAAAATCAACCGTGTGATATTTTTACATACTTAAATCTGGAAGAGCCCAATAAGAACTGAAACTGGTTTCAGGAAATAACATTGTGGTAACTTTCACGGACAAGAATGGGAGTAAAATTCTGATTACTAGGGAGCCCTTATAGTAATAGGAGATGATTTGACCTTTTAGAACTAGGAAGGACCTGGAATAGTAATCCAGCACTCACTGGTCTTGTGGGGACCTATTGGATTATATGACTTTTCCCCCTCTAGTTTTGCCTGGTTCCATTGTTGGGGAACTCTTTATAAGAGATGAGGTGGGGCAGGTACCTTACCCTATATAAGAAAAGGTCCCCTTACAAAACCCTTTATCTTATTTTGATATTTTTGAGAAAGAGGACTAAGATTTGACATAAATTTATTCTCCTGTGAGATATGATACAGTTGAAGATATTTCCTATGGTGAGTCCCTCATCTTGATGAGAGAGCATTTAACATGGGGATTGAAAGAAATTGTCATTTTCACAAAAGGTACTTGGAGTTGCTGTTATTGATGAATCCAAACAGACTTCCATTCCTCTAGTATTCCATGCTTTCAAGGACATGTTTGAAAACAGTTGCTTAGAAGAGGACTTCCAGATTCTACCTCCTAAGAAGGCCACAGAGTTTTGCTATTTGGAAGATAAGGCTAAATGCAGTTATTAATATCATGTTGCAATTCTAGCTCTCTTTTCACTTTTCACTATCTGTTGCCAGTATAACCACTTGCAACGTAACATGTTGAGTGGTCCTCACATTATAACCATTATATGTTAAATGTTTAACAAGGAAGCAATGTTTAAGAAAAAAAGGCATTGTCAGTTACGATTCCTAAGGGCCCATCATAGTGGTTTGTAATGTACTGAAGTAAGTTTTGCCTTGACTTTGAGGCACACACATCACTTCTTTTACCAGTTTATTTTTACATTAACTAATGTATCAATCCGTTTTACTTTTGATTCCTTTTATTGTGCAGAGTTGATATACAATACCTTCTTTTTTTTAAACAAGAAACATCTTTATTGAATTATCTGACATAGGCAATCATACATTTATGTAAATGCAAACAAACCATATTGACAGTTTCATTTACAAACATTTATATATCCTATATAATCTTCTGTACAGTCATTGTCATTTGAACATTACATAGCTCGTTCAGTTCTTGCCTTCCCTGAAACCTCATTCCTCCTCCAAAATATTATTCTGCATGTATTGTTCCCGCAATTCCCATTTTTTCTCTGTAATTTGCTCCTACCCTTTTCTAAAGCTCCCACTTCCAGTTCTATTACCTCTGTTACTATAGTCACTACTTCTAGTTTGATTGGTTTAAACTTTCCATTTTTGGCAACCACCAGAATTAAACTCAGCATCACAGCTCAAAAAATCATTTATTTAGTTACACTGATATTCTGTACCATCTTGTCGTTACTTTATAATAGAATCAGTAGATGTTCTTCTGTTCCAGTGTTGCAGTATTCATCACATATGTGTTTACTCCTCTTGCTAGCTTTACGTCTGGCCAGTATACAAAAGATTTCAGTCACTGTAGGGTGGGTGGGACATCTGAAGTGCCTAGGAGAACGTGGGCCAAAAGTGATGTCTGCATGCACCAACCCTCAGAACTTCTCAGCCACCAGTCAAACGTCAGGTGTTCCTCCCATCCCGGCCATCTGATTCTGAAGAAATCAGATAAGTGCCCCACTGGGGAACCTTTTTTCAGTCATTTTCTTTATCCTAATGCTTGTTCGTGTCATCCAGAAAGGGCAAGTGTAACTGCGGCCATCTGGTCGGTCGCACGATTACAAGGCCTGTGCCATCTGCCAGGCGTTTGTACCCAAAACTCTGCACAGCCATCTGCACATGCTCAATCTGTAACTGGAAAATCAGTGTCTCAAGCAGCTACCCTTGGGTATGGAAGGTTCTGCCAACTTGCCTGCCGAAAAAGAAGGCCAAGACCATTAGGTCTACGACTAACGCTGCGCCTCTTTCATCTGACCCTCACGACGGCCTGGCCGAAGACTCAGGCTCTGCCACTTTGGATACAGCAGGTACCTTCACGGAAGCTGTACAATTCCATGCAAAAGGAATGTCCACAGAGGCTATTCCAATGTTGGTTTCTGATGCCGGGGGGGGGGGCAGCGATTTTGGTAGAGCTGTCTGATCCCTCTAATCCCTTACAATCGCCTGATTCTAGGACTTCCTCCATTCAGACACCTGCTAGGCCTCTCAAAAGGAAGGAAAAAAGAAAACACATATCTCCTACTCCTGAAACTACCCCAGACTGGCAAGCTTTCAGCCAAAGTCTATTTAATGCTTTTTTGGCCTAACGGCCTACCACTTCAGGGACATCCACTGTCTCTCCTCCTATACTGAACCCTAGGCCTCAGACATCAGATCCCCTTTTGAGGGAAGAGGAGGAATTCTCTGATTCTTCTTCAGAAGAATCGCTATCTTATACCTCTCAGCTGCCTTCCCCCTGGGATATGGCTCCCCAGAGGAAGAATCCATTGACCCTGACTCCCCAGTTGAGGATTTAACCTTTGGGGAAACTGTTACAAAAATTAAGCAGCATTTCAAGTGGGAGTCATCTGAAATGACAGAGATCCAAAAAAGGTATTATGACCTCTTTCAGATGGACTCCCCAAGTCATACTGCTGTTCCACCCATTCTGCCTGCCTTTCTGGATGCCCTCTCTTCTGTTTCCTTGAACCTGGACTCCCAACTCCCTGCTCCACGCAGACCTGATAGATTTTTTAAAGTCCCTGAGACTGCCAAGTTTCTAATTGTGTCCTGCTGCAGACTCTGCTACTATTTCCATCTCCACTAATAAGGCTTCAAAATTGCCTACCACCACCATCCTCCCAGATGACTAAGACAGAGAAACCATGGAACGTCTGGGTAAGAAAATCTATATCTCTGCTACTCTGGCCTTCAGAGCTACTAACTACCAGATACACATGGCTAAATACACCCTTATCCCTTTTGGAGAAAATCTGTAAGTAATTGTCTGACTCGCCATATTTGCTGCTAAAGCTTCACTGTCCTCCCTAGTGGCCCTCACTTCTCAGGTCACCAGGCAATCTATAAAGTGCAGCTACAATGCTGCTGAGGCATCAGCCAGGTCAGCAGCATCATCTGCCTTGAGAAGATACTTCTGGCTATGTCTCCAGCCTCTACCTGATGACTTTAGAGCCAAGCTGGTTGACAATTCAGCTCTGTTTGGAACTAGTGTCTGACTTAAGTCATTACAACAACAAGGGAAAGAGATGCAGGATTTAAAACACCTGATGGTCTCTCCTATTCCAAAATTCCAGAGCAGTTATCCAGCAAAAGCTCAGCTTATTAGAAAACACTCTCATCCTGCTGCTCCCACCAGGCCTAGAAAAGCAGACAGGAAGCAACCCACTCCTACTAAAGCTTCCACTTCTTCCAGCTAAAGGCCTCCCTTTCAAGACAAGGCAGGTAGTGTCTGACTACCTGCCAGCCTCAAAACCAACAGCTTCTCCGTCTATTCCTCTCTCAGTGCATCTGTCTCACTGTCTCCAAGCATGGACCCTTATCACCTCAGACAAATAGGTCCTTTCAGTAATACAAAATGGGTATGTTTATGGCCTGGATTATGCCTTCAAAGAGAAGGGGCATCCCCCAGCCTCCAAAAGAACAGCTCCCCCTATTGCAGCCAATGCTAAACACCCTGATGGCTCAGTGCACCATTCATACGGTCCCTCTGTCTGCAAAAGGAAGAGGTTTCTACTCCAGGATTTTCCTGGTTCCAAGGAAAGATGGCCCCAGGAGGCCAATTCTGGACCTCTCTCTACCTCCAGGTTCCAACCTTCAGGATGTTGACCTTACCAACTCTTTTCCCACTTCTGCTTCCACAAAGGTTCATGGCCACCTTAGATGTCAAGGATGCCTACCTTCACATCCCTATAAGGCCCAGTTTCAGGAAATGCCTGAGGTTCTATGTGGGGTCCTCTCACTTTCAGTTCTCTGCCTTGCCCTTTGGGCTTTCTACTGCACCCAGAGTCTTCAAACATCTGACTCCAGTTATTGCATTCTGCAGGACAAAAGGAATCCAGATATTCCCTTACGTGGATGACTTGTGTAGTCAGGCAGACAGCAAACAGGCCCTTCAACAACACTTACAATGTGCCATTACCCTCCTGCAGTCCCTGTGGTTTCAGATCAACTTCCTGAAATCCCACTTGCAGCCTACTTAAAACATTGACTTCTTTGGGTGTAGGATTCATACAGACATCATGAAAGCCTACCCCCCCCCCCCCAAAAGGTGGAAAGCTTGACACAGCACCTACTTCTGGTCCTACAGTCAACAGAACTAACCGCAAGACAGCACCTCAGGCTCTTGGGCTACGTGGCATCCACTGTCCCCATGTTACCATTAGCAAGGCTCCATATGAGGAAATTGCAATCATACCTCAGGTCAGTTTGTTTGGATGCAGCACTCACACACCCCCCCCCCCCGGAGTACAGGGTACTTCTCCTGCCCTGCCTCAAACAAGAAATCCATTGGTGGTTGAAGCAGGTGAACCTCAACCCAGGTCTTCCTCTCCCACCACCTCACCCCAAGCAGATCATGCACACATACATGCCTCAGACCTGGGCTGAGGAGCAACTCTGGGGCACCTGAGAGTGCAAGGGCTGCGGTCAAGGCCACACAGAAAAGAACACATCAATATCTGAGAGACGAGGGAAATTCTGTTGGCCCTGCGAGCCTTCCAAACCAACCTGCAACAAGGACCACTAAAAATCTTTACAGATAATACCACAATGCTGTGGTATCTCAACAAGCGTGGGGGGGACCAAATCCTATTTGCTCTGCAGACTGGCTCTCCTGGTGTGGAAACTGGCCACCCCCAGGGAGTAACCTTGAGGGCAGTTTACATTCCTTCACTACAGAATTCTCAGGCAGACTCCCTCAGTAGATCCATGACAAACAACCGCGAATGGATGCTTCACAGGGACTTCTTCCTGGACTTGGTCCACTGGTGGGGTACACCTCAAATAGAGCTGTTTACCTCCTCCATCAACAGGCAACTTCCGTCCTTCTGCACCAGACTTCCTCATCATCAGGCTGTGAGAACAGATGCCTTCTCAGTCTCCTGGAAGGGAAAGTTTCTGTATGCATTCCCCCCTTCCCACTTGTTCAGAACGTCCTGCTGAAGATTCAACAGGACAGACCAAAAATCTTGCTGGTGACTCCCTATTGGCAGAGACAACATTGGTTCCCCCTACTCTTACAGCTATCCAAGGGCAATCAGCACAAGTTACCCCCCAGAGTGGACCTTCTCTAACAGCGCAAGGGATCCAGAATACACCCACAGTGGCAGTTTCTGCACCTCACTCTGTTGGTGATAGGATTCTGATCCTTTTCCGACACCTTTACAATGATGACGTGCTCACTGTCCTGCAGGAGGCCAGGAAACCAAATACAAGGAAATCTTGCCTATCAAAGTGGAAGAGATTTTCTGTATGGTGTCTCAAAAGACAGTTGGACTTGCTGCAAAGCAAGACCCCTGTAGTACTGTCTTACCTATGTGAACTATTGCAGACAGGGTTGGCTTTTTCATCCATTAAAGCTCACTTGTCTGCCATTTCAGCATGCCTGCTTCTGGATTCCCCCTAGCATCCAGACTACCAGCTGTGTTATTCCTTAAAGGGGTCCTTCACCTCAGACCACCCAGGAACCCCCCCCCATGGGACCTCAACTGTGTTTTAGAGAAGCTCACACTTTCTCCATTCGAGCCAACAGATAAAGCTTCCCTAAAACATTGCACATGGAAGATTGTCCTCCTCGTGGCCGTGACTTCAGCCGGGAAAGTGTCAAAATTGCAAGCCCGCACGGCAGTTCCACCCTTTTCAGTATTCCACACTGACAGAGTTACTCTTAGAATGAACCCCTCCTTCATGCTCAGGGTGGTGAATGACCTCTCCTTAAATCAGGTCATCCACCTACCAACCTTCTTTCCTAACCCACAGGGAGACAGTGAGAGAGTATTCCATTCCTTGGACATGCACAGACAACTCGGATATTATCTGCACAAAACCAAGTCCATCAGACAAGCTGATCAACTGTTCATCTCCTTCCATCCCAGGACCATAGGGAAGGCATTAACTAAACAAACTCTTTCAACATGGATTTCCAAAGCTATCCCCTTCTGCTACAAACACCATGGGAAATCCCTACATGGTACTGTCAAAGCACACTCCACCAGGACAGTGGCCTCCTCAGGAACCTTCTTCAGGGGTTTGGATACCTCCACCATACTGGAAGCAGCCACTTGGTCTTCAGCGCACACCTTCACCAAACACTACAAGTTAGACCTTATTTCTAAGGCCAGAGCTGTGTTTGCCAGGGCTATCCTCCATGGATTCCTGGCGACCTTCACTAAGCCACCCCCCGTTCTGTACAGTGAGCTTTGACTCTCACCCATACGTGATGAATACTGCAACACTGGAATAGAAGGACATAGAAAAGTTGTGTAAAATCTTATCATAACCATAGGTGTCCTTCTCTTCCATGTTGCAGTATTCCTTCCCTCCCACCTACCCCACCTGTTGTGCAGCATTTCCCTTTCTGGATGGCACAGGGCTGGCATTACCCTTAATAGGACTGGTTATGACTGGGGCTATAGTTCTGAGGGCTGGTGTATGCAGATGTCACTTTTATGGCCCACGTTCTCCTAGCCACGTCAGACATCTCACGCACCCTACAGTGACTGAAATCTTTTGTATTCTCGCTGGACATTCGGGTAGCAAGAGGAGTAAACCCATATGTGATGAATACTGCAATATGGAAGAGAAAGACATCTATGGTTATGGTAAGATTTTGCACAACTTTTCTTTATAGTTTGTAGCTCCAAAATCATTCCCTGCAGTGGAAGTATGCGTTTTAAAATTTCTCTAACCTAAGATTTTAAAAGCTTATCTCATTCCTTTTCCTTATCAAGTGTTGCTTACTACTATCAGCCTTAAGGAGCAGAAGGTAAAGCCCTGATTGTGATGCAGATGACTAGGGATTGACTAGCAACCTAGGTGCTCAAAGAGCCTGTGTGCCAGGGTTGGAATGACTGAACAATGCCTGCTTGTCCTTCTTGGCTTGCTACTGTTGCAGAGGGCGATGTTATAGTGAGTTTGTCAGTAGCAGTTGGACCGTGCATGTCAACAGGTCTAACTGTAGTCAGAGTAGAGCATGAACTGTAAAACACATTTGGGAGGCCAGTATTTTGGGTTAAACCAATTAACTGCCATTGTGAATCAGGGGTTAAGGCTGCCTGGAAGATAACCTCCGAAGACCAGCTGTCACCTATACAGGAATGAGTCGATCGTGTGGGTCATGGGATAGCAGGTGGTTGATATAACTGGCATAAAAAAGTAAAAAGAAATGTGTATTTTGTTTGTTTGCCCTTTTTTATTTACTGTAATCCTTAACAGTTTTTGCTTTTTGTGACTTAGATGCATCCTGATTGTGTGATATTCTTTTCATTGTTTGTGCTGACTAATTTCTGTGTGTTCTCCATCAAACAGTAAAAATTGTGCTAGGATAATTTAATATACCCATTCCTAATTTAATAGGACCATCTCAGAGGCCTGTATTTCACTCCTGTAACTACTGAGCAAATCTATTAGGGCTCAATGTAGAACCCCTTGGTTTTCAGTTTTAAAAGAAAGTTTCAGGTAATTTTGTTGTACTCAGATTATTAGTAAGATATAGACTTTAATGGAGCATGTGAACAAATACTAATGTTGGCTGAAGCAGAGTTTAACAAAGGACAATTTTGTTTTAGGTGTTAAAGTATGAACAGTATTTGGATAACCCACTGGTTAGATTTTTACTCAAGAAGGCGCTGACAAATCAGAGAATTGGTCATTTCTTCTTCTGGCACTTAAAGTAAGTCCATTTCATATTATTTTGTTCTTTATGCTAATAAAATATGTATTCAGTTATAGAGACTCTTGCCAGAATTGTAGTGTTTTCTTAGTTTGCTGAGTTTTCCTTGAGATTGCATGGAGCCACAGTATTTCTGCATGTAGATGACCTGGTGCTTGCTACCCAACTGAAGAAGGATCTGGCAGAGTATGACGGTCTCTGCTCAAATTAAGTTCCCTAGGAGTGACAGTGAATCTCTGAAAAGTCCAACTTTCTTTTATTTCAGTTTCTTACTTTTCTAAATTATACCTTACATACTTGTTTGTTAGACTTTTCTATCCTCGGACATGATGTTTTCTCTTTAGCAGACAGTTGCCTGCATTCTGTCAGCTCATCCTGTACCCAGCAGAAGCTTGTCTTAGAGCCTTATGGTCCAGTGATCTCAATATCTCAACAGCTGTCTCTTTCTTTTATAATTTCCAGAGCTTGTCTGATCTACAGTAGTGATTAAGTGTCATCCTCTTTCAGTCCTGGAGCCCATTTCAACTGCAGACTCCCTCAGGCATCAGTCAGTAGAGGTGCATGTAGTTATGGTGGAGATGGAAGTCAACAGAATGAGAAGACTTTTCTGGGTGCCTGGTCACATCAGTAGTGTCAATTTTGCATAATTCTTATAGAAAGGGGAGCAGTTTTGTTGACATTGCTGGTCTTTCAGGATTTTCTGCATCTGGGAATCATTCTTTCTTTCAGTCACACTTGAAGTTTTTCTGATATTTCATTAAAAGGGGAGTAACACATTCCTCCTGCGCATTGTGTCAAGATGATGCGAGTGTTTGCTGTGGGTCATCAGTTCACACACAGTTCACACTACCTTTAGATAGCACCTGGCAAGAAGAAGAGTCCCATTCTGTAGTGGACAGGCTCATTCTCTTTCTTTTGATGCTTCATGATTTGTCCCTGAGGTGTCCATCGTTATGATCATTGATGCAGTATCCTAATCTTTATGGCTTATATTCTGCATAGAAAATAAGAGCTGGCCAGCTTCCAAAGCTTCAGGACACCTTCCAAGTGCTCAAACCATTAGTCAGCTAGAGGCAAACTGCCTGAAAGTCAGTTTTGGGCTCCAAGCCATTCAGAGCTTTCCTGCCACTAAGAAGAATGCTCTTCCATGGGTGTTTGAGAACCTATGTTCTGCTAAAGCTTATATTGCTCTGCAATTAAGTTCCCTTACTGTTTTTCTGTAGAGGAATGATGTTTAAGCTGGGAAAAAATGTTTTGTTGACTGTCTCATGATATTTATTTAAGTGGGAGCACCCTTTTTTTCTTTTTACTTTTTTATAAGAAGTTAAAAGTTGTGTAAAATGAATCTTTCTGTGGAGAAAATGTCTGTGGGCTTTTTTCTGAAAAATTCACTTTATCTACTTTACTTTTTCTCCCAACAATTGCTGTGAAATGGACTTCCAAGATGGCTTCACATTGAATAGCAGCTTAATAATTCTCGTTCTCCCAGTCTGAAAACAGAAGCTTAGCAGAGAAAGCCAGTGAGCGTAGATTTCTGTGCAAGTTTCAGTAACTGACTAGCAAGTGCACTGCCTAGATGCCAAGAAAAAAGAAATATTAAGGACCTGGAGGAAAATTAGCTACAAACGTTGAGGAAAAAAAATGCAGACTGGGAAAAGTACTG
Organism: Protopterus annectens; assembly: GCF_019279795.1. NCBI lineage: Eukaryota > Metazoa > Chordata > Ceratodontiformes > Protopteridae > Protopterus > Protopterus annectens. The sequence continues at coordinate 628,934,254 of NC_056734.1, forward strand.
CAGTTGTTCAGAAAGAAGCAGTGCAGGTTCCAGACATGACTTCCAGTAACCTAGAAAAAAGTGTAAAGCAGCTGCACACAGACCTGGTTAAAATAAATGAAATACTGATGGAGTATATCAACACAAACAACAAAAAGCCGGAAAAAAAGAAGAAGCTTTGAGCTGATATTCAGATAAGGTGACAGAACTACAAAACTCAGAGGTTGAACTGAAGAAAAGGCTGGCTGAATATGAGACTGTCCAAGAAGAGATGTGGCAAAAAATAACAGAATTAGAGGACACAGTATGTAGGGAAAACCTTAGATTTTCTGCTGTACCACAGAAGCTGGAAGGAACGGACCCTTATTAATTTTATGAAAGTACAAATAAGCAAGTGGACTGGTATTCCACAACAAGAATTTTTAATTGAAAGGGCACATCGTATGCATGCTCCAAACCTGGCTATGAGAAAACAGCCTTGACCTTTAATAGTAAAAATGCAGTTTTATCAGCAGAAGGAGTTGATTCTAACAAAACAGTTGCAAAAGGACGAAGTACTTAAAAGCATACCTATCAACCGTACCGAATCCATCAGAATTTCCCATTTTGAGTGTAAAATAATAGGATGCCACCAATTCCCGAGTGGACCCTTAAAATCCTGATTTTTTTTTTTTATTTACATTTTTAGTTGACGCTGATGGCATTGCACAATGAGCAGATTGCCAGCTTATCCCGTGACATCAGGACAACATTTCTGTCTGTCCCTTCTAAAATTTGAGTTATTTTCCAGTCATGGCAATGATATACAGTCAGGAAATGGCAGTCAATATGTCAGTCTTTTTTTACTTCTGAAACTGTACATCACTTAGAGTAATAAGTGTTATTTCTTAAGATATTTTTTGAAAAGTTGTTTTGTTCTAAGGGCATTGAACTGAAATAACAATAGTGATTATGTTGTTTCTTTATCCTTAGGAGATAACTTTTAATTGCTGTTTGTATCAGTGCATTTTTAAATGGAATCAGATGCTTACAGTTGGTCCATTTTCTTGAGATACGTCTGTTTTCTTTCTCATGCCAAGTACTTCTCATACATTGAAAATTTTTTTATACTTGTTGCATGTGTGTGTGTGTGTGTGTGTGTGTGTGTGTGTGTGTGTGTGTGTGTGTGTGTGTGTGTGTGTGTGTGTGTGTGTATATGTATGTATGTACAATGGGCACCTCATTCTATTAAAGTTCCTCTGCCCCAGTACCCATCAAGCTGAGGGATCCCAGTGGGATGAAGTGAATTACCTTACACAATATACATAGGCATGGTCCATATCTACACTTTTTTTTTATGGGGACACAAATCAGCTTATACAATGGAACAAAAAAAATATGCTACTTTGTGAAGTGAGCGGACTGTATTCCTCACATTCATGGGCAAAATAACAGCACCTCTAGGATGCCGAATAAATTCCCCCCCTCAACCTTTTAGCACAAGAAATCCTAACAAAGCCTAAAGTAATGGAGGAACATAGGCACATAGGCAGCAATCTACTTAACACCGAATGCGTGATAAGAGACCTTGGGACCCAGGTGGACAGTAGTCTCTCCTTTGATAGTCACATCGCCACAGTAGTCAGGAAGTCCTTCTACGTGGCACACCTTATCATAAAAGGGTTCTCATCCAGGAAAAAAGAGGTCATTGTTCCCCTCTACTCGTCACTCATTAGACCCATTATAGAGTACAACGCCCCTTTTGGAATGTACCTCACAAGACATCTGCAGCAGCTGGAAAGGCCACAAAAGTACCTCACAAATGGGATTATTGGCCTCAAACAAATGCCCTACACTGACTGCCTCAAAAAACTCCAGCTTTACTCCATAGCATATCGCCTACTCCGAGGTGATCTCTGCCTAACATATAAAGCTATGTCAAACCCAGAGCTGTTGCACATGCTACACCGAAGGAAATCCCAGTCCCTCCAAGCTACACGCTCTAGGGACGTAAACCTTGTCACCACAATAAACAGGACACACTGGAGGGGATAGATTCCTGTCCCAGAAACTTCCTATACTCTGGAACAAACTACCCATCTGTCAAGCAAAGTTCTTCATTAGCACTCTTCAAGAAAAATCTTGATGAGTGGATGGGAAATAGGAAACACACCCCAGGGATCACTTCTGTGTCTCTGCTGGACAGTGGTATAGGAAAATAACTTTTTTGGGTGGCGTAAGCTGTGGTACCTTGCTGGCTAGGCTTACATAGGCTCTTGGGCCGATAGCCTAGTACCCACCTATGAACAAAGGTCACCAATAGGGACAGACTTCAAATATTGCTCTTATAATCTTAGAAAATTGCTAGAATAACAGGTTTGTGTTAGCATGCATTTTCTGAAGGACATGAAGTCTGTAACTGAAATGTAAGTCATTTAATTACTTCATTTCTTAGTGATTTACCAGAAGACCATAAATTTAATGAGGAACAGACCAAAAATATGAGGCAAAAATCTGGGCAGTTGACAAGTATTTGGCCCCTCTCCCACCAAATAAAAATTATCGGGAGCAACAAAACTTATTTGACCTCTAAAATGAAGATAACACAGCGTATAAAGTTTTATATATAGTTATTATACTAAATATAAAAGGACTAAGTTTATAAGAGCAATATTTAAAATCCGTCGTTATTTTGGTTCCTTAGTTGTGACTGCTTGATCGCTGTGTGTGTGTGTGTGTGTGTGTGTGTGTGTGTGTGTGTGTGTGTGTTATATCTCTCGACCTCTTAGAGCAGAGGTCTGCAACCTGCAGCTATGGAGCCACATGTGGTCCTTCCACCCTTCTGCAGTGGCTCCCTGTAGCTTTGAAAAATAATGGCCACTCTACCGCACAACACACACACACACACACACACACACACACACACACACACACACACTGAGAGTGATCAAGCGATCCCCTGGCAGCAGCATTTCCTTAAAGGTTGCCATACCTCTCAAAGTCTTACCACAAGAAATCTGTACAGAGCCACAAATAAAGGGGAACAAAGGAACAAAAATAGGGACAGACTTTAAATATTGCTCTTATAAAATTAGAAACTTGCTAGAATAACATGATTTCTGTTAACATGCATTTTCCACATGCACACATCCACTCGTGTGCACACACACACACACACACACACACACACACACAGTGATTGAGCGATGGACTTTAAATATTGCTCTTATAATTTTATAAACTTGCTAGAATAACACGATTTCTGTTGCCATGCATTCACATACACTGAGAGTGATCGAGCGATCCTCCTGCAGCAGCGGCTGCATCTCCTGAAAGGAGATACCACAAGAAATCTGTACAGAGCCGCAAATAAGGGGGAACAAAGGAACAAAAATGGGAAACAATGCATGGCAACAGAAATCGTGTTATTCTAGCAAGTTTATAAGAGCAATATTTGAAGTCCATCGCTCGATCACTCTGTGTGTGTGTGTGTGTGTGTGTGTGTGTGTGTGTGTGTGTGTGTGTGTGGAAAATGCATGTTAACAGAAACCATGTTATTCTAGCAAGTTTCTAAGTTTATAAAAGCAGTATTTAAAGTCTGTCCCTATTTTTGTTCCTTTGTTCCCCTTTATTTGTGGCTCTGTACAGATTTCTTATGGTAAGACTTTGAGAGGTATGGAAGCCCTTCAGGAAATGCTGCTGCCAGGGGTTGCTTGATCGCTGTGTGTGTGTGTGTGTGTGTTAGATTGGCCATTATTTTTCAAAGCTACAAGGAGCCACTGCAGATGGGTGGAAGAGCCACATGTGGCTCCAGAGCCACAGGTTGCAGACCTCTGACCTACTTAAGAAAAAAAAAAAAAAGGTAACTAACTTAAACAGTAATACATCTCAACAGCGCAACATGTGGCAAAGTGCTCAAATTTAATATTTAAATCTCAGTTCACCCAATGCTGCGATGTGACATCAAAGAACTGCAGTTTCTTCTCTTTCATTGTCTCAAATGCACAGCCAATAATAGACAGATTTCCTAGTTTGTCACTGGCAAAACAGACCAATAATGGACAACCTACAGGCATGGTTGCCATGTTTAATGCAGATCTGGTAAGCAACTGTCTGCGTGTGTGCATGTGTCTCAGCTATTGATTAAAAATCTACTTAGTTTGCTCCAGCATCTGAATCTGTTTTTGAATATTGATCTTCGACATCAGACACCAGGTGGATGAGTCAAGTCCAAAACAGTGATGGTTAATTCAAGGTTGTTGTGTCTTTTGGCTTTTCCTGGTTAGGTGTCACCACAGCGGAACTCCGGTCCGCTAATGATTGGCAGTAGATTTTTACGTGCCAAGTTGCCAGCTCTGACGCACAACCTTCAACCAAGGTACACCCATTCACGCATGTCTCCACGCAGAAGATGCTCTAGCTGAGAATCGAACCAGACAGCGTCTTACCAGACTAAATAAGCTTAATGAATATCTTGATTTGGTTACATTACTGTAATGGTAGATAAAAAGTTACATGAAGCGGACATTTGCCTTTAAGAGCAACAGTAAGGCTTCTGTTATTCTCTCATATTAGAGGCTATCAGACAGCAAACCTGTGTGCTTGATACTGAGTGCTGCAAAGACATAAAAACTGGTAGAACAAAAGGCTTCATACAGAGTGAGAGATGGAATGCTAACCACTGAGGTGCTCCTAGATTTTTGTACGGTCTGTGAAGACATTCATTACCAGAATTTCAGAATGATTTAAAAGCAAGTAATACCATATGATTTCTTAGGTTAGCTGTAAACAAAGTTGTATACAAAATGAGAAAGGTTTCATGAATATAAGAGTTAGCTAGAGCAGTAGAAGATGGCCTTCCTTATGTTAAATACTTAACATTTGTTTACTTTATGAAGACATTGGCACATAATGTAAACCACTACTGTATTTTATTCCATATGGTGGTGATGTGGAAAATTTCTGTCAGAGCAGCTTGTTTGATGAACTGGAAGTGTACATTTCTGTACTTGAATTATGCAGTGTGCACTATGATTCTGGCTGTGGTAACATCTCTTATTTTAGGTTCATGTCTGACACCTCTGCCATCTGTGTGCCAGTGTTAGTTCACCTAGCATTTCATCTGGAGGTAGTCCAAGGTGAAGTCTGAAGATGTTTATGATTCCCAGTCTATCCACTGTTATTCTGTTTCTCTTGCACTGGAATATGAATTCAACTTTAGAAAACTAATCCTAACTCCATTTCAGGTAGCCATGTGAAGATATCATTTAGCAGTTCATTGTGAATCACATTGGATAGAATCTATTCTAATCTTTGTTGAGCATGTCAAAGATCATTCTTAACTAGAATATCTGCTTTTACCCCAGTCCCAAGATTGGGCTGCATACATACATCTCAACCTCTTGGAGGAAGAAATTTAGACAAAGCCATAAAGTAATGGTGGTACAAAGGCCCAGAAATAGGGACAGATTTTAAATAGTAGACATAGAAAGTTGTTAGAATAATAGTTTTTGTGTTAGTATACATTGTATAAAGTGTAGCCACGGTGGTGCAGCGGTAGCGTTGTCGCCTCACAGCAAGAAGTTCTCCTGTTTGATTCTCTGCTGGAGCACCTTCTCTGTGGAGTCTGCTTGTCCTCCCCACAGTCGAGTTGCATTCGTACGACATGCATAGGATGTGCCTTAGTTGAAGGTTGGGCATTGAGCTGGCACCTCGGCACCATAGAAATCTACTGCCAATCATTAGCGGACCGGAGTTCCGCTGTGGCGACCCCTAACTGGGAAAGAACAACAACATACATTGTATAAAGTGTATTAACTCTGAAATTAAAATGTGTGTTATTTAGAGACTTCCTTACTCTGTGATTTGCCAGAAAACACACTTTTGTGTTAATGGTGGTATCCCACAATTCCATCGGAGTGGGTGGGGTTAAATAATTTTATGTGCAGATTTTATCTTAATCAGTGTCCAGATTTTTGCCCACTTGTACTTACTTTCCATGGGCCTTTGTTCAGGTTTTTGATGTTTCTAGGTTAAGAGGTATGACTAAAAGTGAGAGATTTGTGGAGAATGACTACTCATTTCATACCAGGCAGAAGAGGAATAAATTTATTCAGTTATATAGGACATGCAGAAAAGCAGGCATGAGATTCAAACTGCTGTACTCGGGTATCTTTGAAATATTTTTCCCTGGAGGAACAAATACATTTTTTGATGAAATACATGCTAAGAAAGAAGTAGAAAAGTTTGTCTAACAAAAAGTGAGCTATGAAAAGGAAGGAGATTCTGCTTGTTCTTCTGGTAGTAAAGACCACAGAGCGATTGTGCCAGTGAAACCTTCCCCAGTGTTTCAGTGGAAAATGATTGAGAGAAAGAAAAAAAGAACAGAAGTTCACTAGAAGAATCAAGAGTGCACTGGAGATGAAGCAGAGACAGGGTTATGGAGATGAACAGGAATAGAACGAAAAATCTGGGATATTGGATTTTATTGAACTGTGTTAAACTTTTAGAGGACTCTAAAACATATGCCATACTTCATGCCAGAGAGTTAACTAAGTAAATCACATTTTTTCTTGAGTACTACTTAAGTGGTGCATGATTTTCTCTGAATGTTATAAAGTATTTTTTTTCAGTTATATTTAAATGTAATGGGGATACTAATATAAATAGATGCTTCTGTTTATTTTTATTTTATTTTTTTGTTTGTTTCTTTCTTTCTCCCTTCTCTTTCTCTTTGTTTAGTTTTAAGAAATGTAGGCACTGCAATATTAAAAAAGAGGGCACCTGGTTAAAAAAAGCATGACAAAAGAAACATCAGTATGCTTTTTCTCATTCTTACATAAGGGAATGACTGTTAGCTTTATATAGTAATGAGTTTTGACAGTAAGTAAATGAAAAATAATATTAAGTATTATGAAGTCTTTTTTGTAGTAAACAGTCTGGTATCTTTTTCTCATGTCACTAGCAGTCAATCTGATAGAGAGAAATGAATTGGAGAAAATGTTTTCTGAAACATTCAAGTGTTTCCCAGCTGGAAGAAGTATAAAGATGAGGCAAAATCAGACAACACTTAATAGAATCAGAGGCTCTACCATGCATCTTAGCATGGATAAGTTTTATTTATTTTAAGCTTAAGTCTGCCTGTGAGGCTGTCAGTTTGGAACTTATGTTCCTATTAAAGGGGTGTATTTGAAAATGTACATAGTTTTGTGTGTTAAGTTACTAGGTTTTAGGGGGTATTTGGGTGTATGTGTTTATTTTCATTTGGGGGGTTTCAGTAAAACAAAATTCTGCCAGGTGTGACATAGGTTCAAATGGAGATGACAAGAAACAATTCTATAAAAGATTAACCTGCCAAGTAGTGCATGCATGTATCATAAAAGCTGGAACTAGATACTTAACAAAAAAGCTGTTGTAAATAAAAGTTGAGAAGAATAATCCCACAAGAATGTGATTCTTTCTATAATGCCTTTAAACGTTAGTAGTCTCACAGATAAATCCAAAAAAGAAAGAGTAGTGAACTATATTAAAAAAATGTAGAGTGCAAATAGTTATGATACAGGAGAAACACTTGGAAAGAACTGAACATGTTAATTTGATAAAGAAAGATTTTCAGCATGGTTATTCATCAGAATACCTGGGGCATAGGAAGAGAGGAGTACATATATTAATTGCAAGAGGAGCTTCAATAGCAATAGAAGAGGAGGAAAAAGACAATAATAGTACATTTGTAGTACTAAGGGGCTACTCGCAAGGGAGGAGGATTACACTGTCATGTATTTATATTCCACCAAAAACTGTCATAATAGAGCTAAAGAAAATTCTGGGAGAAATAATGAGCTTTCAGCAAGGAATATTACATATAAGTGGAGACTGGAAATTGACTTTTAACAGTGAAGATGTGTCTGGGGGGCCCCAGAAAGGGAAATATAACAAAGGAGGATAGTTTTTTTTTAAAGAAATTTAGGAAAATATTTGGCATGGAAGATGTTAATTCAGTACTGGGAATTTGGGGTGAATTTACATCTTATTCCCCAAGATACAAAACTGGGCTAGGCTAGACAATTTACTTTTCTTAGGAACATGTGCATTTAATTGAAGGTCTTGATACATACCCAATAACTATTTCAGATCATGTGCCAATAGTAACTAAAATAAAAACACAGGGTAATGAAATAAAAATGAGACACTGGCACTTTCCTATCTGTTGAAAAGAGAGGAATTTAAGGAATGGGTAGTGGAAATTATTCAAGAGCTATTAAAAAAGATAGAAACAACTTCTGAAAATATAGCTAGAGAGTGGGATAAAATTAAAATGAAATTTCAAACTAAGGTGGAAATAAAATAAAGGGAGATATGGTTAAGAAGTAAGAATTATTTAGAGGGACTGACAAATATTAAAGTATTGCAAAATAGGGGGATCCTCACAGAGCAAAAGAGCAAAAGAAGGCAAAAAAAATACCCAAAAAAAGAA